>NC_133336.1:174551212-174733712 GCF_042186555.1 Aquarana catesbeiana | reverse complement strand
TCGACACACTATCTGGTCTATTTATAAAGGCTTTCACACAAATTTACTTAGGGTTCATAGATTTCCCATTTGTATCCAACTAGATATCCAATGAGACAATTGGGTGAATATTGTGTAAACATTTTTAATTCAACCCCTATGTGTCCGCTTTGTTTAGCGAAATATGAGTGTGGTTTTCAACTGTGCCAAGGCAAACCAATTTGAATTTGGGATGCTTCCATTTTTTTTTCTTAAAAAATTCTTTAGCTAAATAGTTCCATTAAAAGCAATTTTTCTGATTGGGCACAAATTGAGTGCTTGTACATACATACGCTGAGTTTTGTATGCATTATTACAACCCTCAAAGGGCATGCCCTTGCTGTGACCTCTAAATCAATTACCTAGTAAATAAACTAACATTAATCACCCCAAATAGCCCTTAATTATATCTTTCGTAACCAATATATACTATTTACAGAACTGCAATGTATTGGAAGTCTAGTTAGTGGAATGAAAAAGGTCATTTACAGAGCAGCAGACCTCTTATATAAAATGCTGGAGGAAGACAAACAGACCAAATTTTACCATTCATTTAAAGTAAACCAATGCATGATTAAAATATGGTGGTGGATAGCCTTCTGAAAATGCAGATTGTCATAGACCCAGAAAAAGCATTTTGGCATATGCGCTGGAAGACAGTCAAATGTCTTTGCTCCGGGTCTTCAATACTTTCTGATTGTCGCAGAAAAAAGAAAAAAAAGCCATATCATTTATATAATAACCAAGCAATTAGCATTTTTTGAGGAAGAGGTCAATGGCAGCCTACACATTTCTCCTATGACAGATTCCCCTATAATATATCACACTGGGACACGAACAACTGTAATATGGTGGTATCGGTCATATGGAGACTATACGATGCAAAGATGTATTATGTGCTGTCATCTATAGTACCCAATAAGGTTTGACATTTTTTTGTAGCCTCTAAGGAAAAGTGGTTGTTTGCCATGGGCCACTGCTCATCATTGATCTATATTGATACTTATTATATGGCCAATCATTATTAGAAAAGACCATTAGCAGGACAGTACAGAAAAGGTTTGAAAACTACTGTATGGCATATCTAAGGCCATCTTCAGAAAATATTTAAAGAAGTGGTATGGCCAAAGCTCATTCGACCATACCTTTTCCATGGGTCATAGGAGTGCAGTTGGTTTCCCACTCCTGTGATCCAGATTTAGCCAACATCAAGCTAAAGCCCGCTGTTGACTGACATCACAAAGCCAGTCCAGGCTCTGCATTGATCTCAACAATGATGTCAGGATCCGCTTAGATGCCTGACTGGCAGCTAGCTCAGCGAGCTGCCAGCTCTCTCGAGGTGTCGCTGAGAGCCCGAGGCAGCCATTCCTGCCCGCACCACAGTGCGGTGCTCCAGTGAGCGCTGGAAGGGCAGACCAGAGAGCAGTGTTTGACAGTTACCATGCTCTGCTCAGAGCGGACCCAAGCACTGAGCAATCGGTGGTGTTTTATCACTCTTGGTGTAGAACCAACGGGGGATAGTTGAAGCATCAGATTGATGCTGCAGCTATCTTGGTAATATATATATTTTTTTAAACCCACACTTCTCTTTTATGCTCTTTAGGGCTCATACACACAAGCACTACATGCAGAAGATGTCTGCCCAACACTTAAAGTGGTAGTAAAGGCCCTATTTTAATTTACAGTCAAGCTTATCTGTACGTACAATGAATCTCTACTAAACATGCACCGTTCAGAAGATATTCACATTGGCAATAGCCGATAACGTACCTGACAATCTGCATTCAGGCCACACTGTTAAATGCACAGCACCTTGCCACAGCCAGAACTTTGGCACAAAAACGTGGGAGTGACGTCATTGTGGCCCCAGACACTCAGATGGACAGAGCCCGTGAACTTAGAAGGAAGACCGGGTGAAGATGGAGGGGAACTAGGACAGTGCTGCGCTAGAGGGCTCCGTGTGTAGATAAGTGAGCTATAATGTGCCAGTATATGGTGCATACTAGCACCTTATAGCTTAGAACTGCAGGGCACCTAGTTTTTATTTTTTTGGGGGCGGCTTACTACCACTTTAAACCATCCCACAAG
This sequence comes from Aquarana catesbeiana, assembly GCF_042186555.1. Lineage (NCBI taxonomy): Eukaryota > Metazoa > Chordata > Amphibia > Anura > Ranidae > Aquarana > Aquarana catesbeiana. Next base: position 174,731,606 of record NC_133336.1, on the reverse strand, counting down.
GAGAAAGCAATATTTCAGAATGGGCCAAGATCATTAGATGCCATCTAGACCCTAAAGACAGCTTTCCAGTATGTATGTGCTTCAGCTCTAAGTTACCTAACCCTGCTCAGTATACCCACTGGCCCTAGCTTCAGGGCCCTACACTTCATTCAAAAATTTCCTGTCCTCAGCTCATTAATTTTAATGGCAGAGGACTACGTGAAGCCTCAGCAGTGCTGAGACTGACAGCCTATTATTGTTTGGGATGTGCTGCCATAGAAACTTAGAATTAAATATGTATTTATAGTAGCAACTTCTCAAAAACACATCTGTTGGATTAGGACTCAAACATTTCTCAGTCATTGACTTTCCCATGGTAATTAATGCTTTGAGGGGCTCAAATCACAAAGCAGGTCCATTTTGTACGAGGAAGTCATGTGACTCTTTCCTGTAGAACATCTTAAACCAATCAAATTAAAAACCAGTACATATTTAGAGTTGCCTGAAGGTACAGTTGGAACCCCTAAGAAAAATAATTGTACCCTCAGAAAAGGAAGTCTTCAGTGAATATTTAAAGCCTGGTTCACAGTGCCGAAAGACAGAATTCCATTAATGCAGCCTTGTGAAAAAAAAAAAAGCAAATATATAAACAGCTACATGGCCACGCTGTCCGTTCATTTATTTCCAATGTATCGGTGATTTGGGAAATGTCTCAGTGCTCATCAGGTTATCACAAGCTTCCATTCCTCTAGGAACGCGGAGTTGATTACTAGGTTGTCTGTTTGGAAGCATGTCCTCATAGCTGACAGCTCTGAATTCCGAATTCTGCGGCCGCAGTAAATTACGTATCTCAATAGTTCCTGGTACATGGGAGAGATTTCAAATAGGGTTCAGCGAGAACCAGACAGGCATACAATTTGCAGGCTTGAGGTGTCAGCCTCACCACTGCCAAGGTGCACAACTCTAGGAAGGGTGAGCAACCAATACATTTAGAGACAGTATTGTTGTCTGTACAAACTCAATATTCTTTTTCATACATTAACAGAACCCTTTCCAATCTTGCAAAAATAAATATAAAAAAAAACTTAATGATGACCATGATCATGGAGCCATTTAAACTACTATGGGCCTAGGTTGCACTTAAGCCATGAGCTCCCAGCATTAGTGAGAATTATGGTCTCCTTTCACAGTGAGGATTCCGGCTTAGAGTTCAAAATTTCTCACGTTTGCATAGATTTTGATTGGTATCTTCTGTTCATTCCTTTAATCCTGAAGTATACCGGCTAGTTATTAAGATTAGCCATAATGTGTGTGAAGCATGTGGTAGGGTCAACGCCATTACAGGCAGAGAGATTGTTGTGTATGCTGTCTGTATACTTAAAAACACAGCGATTTTCTTAAATATCGTTAAAAAGAAAAATACTTAGTTGTAATGAAACTTTTATAATCCCTAATTAAAATATAGTTCATTACAACAGCACATGGAATACGAGATAAGGCTGTCTTCACAAATTCATTGAAATATTATTCCCAGTCCATCACCCAAACCTCATTTTCTTTCATAGGAACATAATTTTACCACTGGTCTTCAGTATAAAAAGGGTCTGCCCTCATCAAATCCTACAAAGTGCCTGCCTTAAAATATACAAGAAAAAAGGAAAGAAAGAAAGAAAGAAAGAAAGAAAGAAAGAAAGAAAGAAAGAAAGAAAGAAAGAAAGAAAGAAAGAAAGAAAGAAAGAAAGAAAGAAAAAGGGGGCGTGGTTAATGAGAGAAACGGCAGGGAATTTGCATATGTGGTCATCATTTGGCAGTGAAAAGCTTTCTCACCCCTTGATACAACATTTGCAGAATTTACCCCATGTACTAAAAAGATAACATATATTGCAAATATGGCACAGGATGGGCAATTAAATTTGACAGGGATAGATGTGTCATTTTTCACATTTTGTCCAAAGTTAGAATTTAAAGAATGAGAATTTTGTAGCTCTAGCAAAGCAGCAAAAAGTAGTAAGATATAGGCCATTTTTTTTATTATTTAAAATTTGAAAGTTAAAAATTAAAGAATGAACATTTTGTAGCTCTATCAAAACAGCACAAAGAAAAATTAGGATATAGGCCATTGTTTTTAAATGTAAAATGTAAAGTTTAAAGAATGAGAATTTTATACAGCTTTCAAAACAGCAACAAAAATTAAGATGTAGGGCATTTTTTTTTCCCATTTAATTTTTGAGCAGATGCAGGTAAATCTATCCACCCGTGTGTTAGAGATATTCTCAGGAACATCTGAACTGGCTCAAAATAAGATGTCAGTACTGAGTTTGAAGCACCGCCCACCGGCAGCAGCGATAATGAGAAGGTCACACTAATGATTCTCTACTTGTACATTTCATGAAATACATAGGATATAGATAAGATAACCATGCCACTGGAGTCCCAGAGAACCCTGAGCAAGAGGTTCTTTCAACCCACTGGCCTCTACTCTAAAGCTGAAATATCAGTTTTGGGTGACATCCTTTAAGGCCTACACACATCAAATGATTACTATAATTACACCAAGAACCTTATACAAGAGTTTTCAGGTTAGTACCGTTATAGGATATATATCATGTATGTCCCTCAGGACTTGACAGAATGCGGTTCTTGTAGAATGTCATGACAGTATATTCCCCACCAGAATACACCTGACAGATATGTCCTTCTTCTGTCAAAATCTATCACAACAATGATGATATAACAATGAAGTTATTTGAGATCAAGACGTTTAATGACAACAGAGCGGCTTTAAGATGTATTTATTGTGGCAAAACACCTCATCCATTAGATAAATTAGTATTCATGATCGCAGCTCCAGACTCGCCTAGTTGATGCCACTCTAATATTGCCTTGAGGGCTTCTCGTATAGCCTGGATCACAGTTCCATTATAATCCTAAACACCCCAAAAAATTACACTGATTCATAATATACACAATATATAACCATCACTGAAAAATCGTTACTTATTAAAAATATTTTTACTACGGTATAAGAACTCTCAAAACACTCCTCACAAGGTACTGATTCCAAGACCTAGTAAATTGTACAGAGAAGGGCCAAAGTCAGATAACTGGTGCATAGCTAAATTTGGGTGGTTGCCTCTAAAAGCCAGTCAAGTTCTGTCTTTAACTGCCTAGTCCAGCCAGCCATTCTTAACCATGGCTCTGTGAAACCCTAAGGTTCCTCCAGAGATTGCTAAGGGTTCTTTGAGCTGTGGCTTATCGAACTCTTATCTGATGGTGCCTGCATAGTTTTGGGGTCAATGCTATTTGAAAGAGCTGGTGGCATGTCACCAATGGCTTTTTTGGCTGACCATAATGGGGGCAGTCTTCCCACTAGACACCTGTAAGGTGACATTCTTCCCCCTGACCACCAATGTAAGAGGCATTCTTCTCACATACCACCAGGTAAACATTCTGCCCACTAACCACCAAGGTAAGGAGACATTCTTACCCCTGACCACCAATGTAATGAACATTCTTCTCACAGACCACCAGGTAAACATTCTACCCACTAACCACCAATATAAGGAGACATTATTTCAACTGACCACCAATATAGGGAGAAGTTCTACCCACTGACCACCAATATAAGGAGCATTCTACCCACTGACCACCAATAAAGGGAAATGTTCCACCTACTGAGCACCAATATAAGGAAACCTTCTACCCTCTCACCACCAATATAGGGAAATGTTCTACCCATTGACCACCAATGTAAGGAGACATTCTTCCGACTGACCACCAATATAGGGAGAAGTTCTACCCACTGACCACCAATGTAAGGAGCATTCTACCCACTGACCACCAATATAGGGAAATGTTCTACCCATTGACCAGCAATGTAAGGAGACATTCTTTCCACTGACCACCAATATAAGGAAACGTTCTACCCTCTGACCACCAATATAGGGAAATGTTCTACCCACTGACCACTAATGTAAGGAGACATTCTTCCCACCGACCACCAATCTAAGGAGACATTCTTTCCACTAGCCATCAATATAGGGAAACGTTCTACCCACTGACCAGCAATGTAAAGAGACATTCTTCCCACTGACTACCAATGTAAGGGGCATTCTTCCCACTAAGTACCAATGTGAGGGGCATTCTTCCATTGATCCTCAATGACATGTTTTTGCATGGGTTCCCCTAGATGTGAAAACGATTTCAAGGGTTCCTCTGAGGTAAACCAGTTGAGAAAGGCTGGTCTAGCCTCAACTGGAGAAAAAGTACACAAAATCTGCTATGGGCAACAGTCACTTTTCTTATAACCTATTTGCATGCATCACCCCCTTTGCTGATATTATGAAAATGTTCCAGGGTTCTTTAGCTAAATAGATACAAACACAAAACAAAATATCTTCTACAATATATTACTATTCTTTTTGTCAGAAAAATACAATGTTCTAATACAAAAAGGTTAAAGTGACACTAAGCAATAGTCCTAGTCTCTAAAATTAACCCATACACAGCCACTACTTAAAGTGAAAATTCAATCTCCCAATCAACATTGATTATTTTTAATCCTTATGTTGCTACCATTAGTATATAGATAGGAAAGTAGATCCTATTTACTAGTTTTATTTTGTTTACAAACTATTTTTATTGGGTACAAAGAAGTATCATATCTACTAGTTTTAAATGTCTTTATTAACATTTTTTCAGTTACGTCATGGTTTCTTGCCTGGGCAAATGATCTCATACATCCCAGGAGTTTTCAGAAGGAGGAGATAAGGGGTTTTCTCAGTTAAGCACAGCCTCCTGCATGCATGCTTGAGCTAAGGGCAGATGGATTACAGAAAGTAAATGCTACATGAATCATCTGCCCTTAGTCAAGATGGCCACGCCCAGAAATGCTAGAAGGGGGGGGGGGTGTTGCTCAACAAAATAAAGAATAGAGACATGGATGGGGGGAGTTTGCTTTGAATATTAAAAATGAATTAAATAGTGTTTTTGGTTTGTGGTACTCAGATGCAGTGAAGATCTGCTTTAATGAACCCGTAACCTATTTTTTATGAAATTATTTCATACTGTGTTTATCTGGCTCCTGATAGCATGAGTTTCCGAACCTTTCATTCCCCCCAACTTCCATTTGTTTGGAATGGGCAGTGCGGGTTAGTTTCCCGTCTTTATGCACATTATAAAATCCCATAGTCATAGTACTTGGTTCATCTTGGGAGTGAGCAAGAGGGGGTGGCTACAGTCTTACATACAGTGGGACCATGGAGAATGAGCGTAGCCACCCTCTAACAGAAAGTCGGATCACAACAGTTAAAAAAGGGATTTGGAGATTTGGAGGAGGATGAGAACAGTAGAAGGGACTTATTTTAGTTAAGAATACATACTTGAATGCAATTTTTTTAACTAGAGTTTAGTGTAACTTCAAGTATGAACCTGCAGTAACCTACAGCAACCAATCATCAATCATTTCTCCTTTATAGATATAGATATCTTCTCCGTACAAGCTGCCCCCATTACCAAGCTGAAAAATAAAGGATCTCCCACCATCCACTTGATGGAATGTGGCATTAGGAGCACAAGCAGCTCCCACCATGCACAGAAAAAATGAATGTTGACAATGGACTTTCTGTTAATCTGACCCGCTAATTATCCTGGCACGAGTCCCACACGGAGCATTTCAAATATTTTCAATGTCCGTGCCTACTGCAGAGTGGTGGGACTCCCAATCCTCCTGTCTTTTCCCTTTTCCATAAATTACAGGCACAAACAGAAATTGTTTTTCCTTCCACCAAAGGGAGAAGCCACAGAGGAAGGAAACGCAAGGACAAATTAGTTCAACTGGCTTTAGTTGGCTTGTTAAGAGTTCCTTGCGGCAGATGGTAGAAGGGTTAAGGCTTGGAACGTAATGGAAGAGGGGGGTTTAGATAAACATGATTAACCTTCAGCCTTTAGTAAGACTACAAAACCCAGCACCACTTGCCAGCCATTGCTAAACCAAGTCAGGGCTCAACTAGATGGTTCATTAGTTGGGGTGGAGCCACAAATGCCAGAAATGCCAGCATAACCTGCTGAAGTTTGGTGGAAACGAGTCATTGCTCAGCATCTACAGTGAAACTACAAATCCCAGTGTGACCAGTCATCGTTTAACATTATCAAGGCTGCAGAAGAAGACATTTCCACCTGTCTGGCATGTTAGGAAAAGATGAGCAAGTCTTAGGTGGTCTTCTGCTCACCAGCTCTGGTGGAACTACAAATCCCAGCAGACTTTGGGGGAAAAAAAAAAAGATCAAAGGCTGGTCATGTGATGGGTAAAAACTACAAAACCCAACATGCCTTGGCACGCTGAGATCTGTAGCTCCACCACAGCTACCAAGCTCCATCCAACCTTGGATCCAAGGGTTAACCAACATTAACTTTCCATTAGGACGCTGCCAGCGCTGCTGTATAAACGCTTCATTACAGTCTCTGCAAAGTACAGGTGGCAGTTTGTTCCGTATACCAGAAGAGGGTGTGTTTGCATATATTAAGAGGTCTTCTACAGCACCCCCCCCTTTCCATACATGCAAACCAAAACATCTCATGCGACCCATCACTGTACTGCTTATCAATAGCACCATACACAACCCAGAGCAATTACTGACTCATGAATCGCCACAGCTGGGTAACCCTAACCTGCCCTGGAACCATACCACCATACCCTGACATCCCCTGTGTTTATAAAGAGGTCACAGCTCCACTACATCCATCGCCCTGCATTCCCATCATTGTCCAGCACAGGCAAAATGCACAGACATGACAATCCCATTGTCTTCAGCCAGAACTGTTCACGCCAACACATTGGGGGGGCTACAAAACGTCCGGCTGATGCATTCTGCCTGTGCTGACCTGCATTAAGCCGTTCCTGGTCTTCTTTCACAAACACACAACTTGTCCAAAATTCGATGTCAACACAACGTGTGTTAATGTATGCGTGACGCTGTAAATGAGCCCTTAGGATGACTTGTGGCTATGAATCCTATGGAGGTACGACACAGATACACTGCGTGCTCGCCGATGGACTGTTTAGAAGATGTACAGTATATGTGTGTGCGTATATATATATATATATATATATATATATATATATATACACATATATATATATATACACATACACACACACACACACATACACACACATATATATATATATATATATATATATATATATATATATATATATATATAAAAAGATGAAGGTATATATATTTTGTGTGTTTTTTTTTTTTTACATCACATGTAGTGTATATACATGGCCACATGTCTTTAGATGTCTCTATAACTGTATATATACACACACACTATACGTATACTGTATTCTATACCTCCTATACATATACTGTATTCTATGCACCCGATGCATATATTGTAATGTATACCTCCTATACTGTATTATATATTAACTATACATATATTGTATTATATTCACCTTGTAAATATACTATACCTATATACTGTATCCTATACCCCTTATATATACATATATTGTATTGTATACCCTCTATATTGTAATATATATGTATATATTGTGTTTTATACCGTTATACATACATATCTTCTACTCTATCGCACCTATATACATATGCTGTATCCTAATATTATATATATATATACATACATACACACACACATACTATATTCTATACTCTGTATAGTGTAATAAATATTGTATACAATATATATATATATATTTATTATTATTATTATTATTTTTTCCCTTTTTTTACCCTTATATATACATATATATATATATATATATATATATATATATATATATATATATTTTTTTTTTAACCCTTTTTATATACATATATTCGATTCTATCCCACCTATATACATATACTGTATTTTATACCCCCTATATATACCCATACATTGTATTCTATATATCTTTATTTCTATTTTTTCCATTTTTTAGCCTTATATATACACATATATTCTGTTCTATCCCACCTATATCCATATACTGTATTCTATACTCCCTATATATACATACATTATGTTCTACACCCCAGATATACATATACTGTATTCTCTACCTCCTGTATTGTACTCTGTGCCTATATAAACACACACACAGACTTTCTTCTCTCCCCCTATATATATATATATATCTCCTGTATATACACACATACACATATACATACATATATATATATATATATATGATGACAGTCAGCCCCCCTCTATCTCTCTCTCTCCCCTATAGTGATGATGATGATGATGAGGATGATGATGAGGATGGTAGATTGGACTCACGGTCATAGTTGGACACATTGGCCCCCGATAATCCGATGACAGTCAGGAGGAGGAGAGGTAGGTACATGTCGGTAGGTGTGCAGACAATAGTCCGGTACGATCCTCGGTTGATGGTGATAAGTGAAGTCCTCGGTGCTCAGTGATCAGACTGGGGGGGGATCGGCCAGCTTCTCCCCGGGGAGAACTCGCACTGCATTCAGAAGAAATAGAAGAATGACAATGGGAAGAGCTGATTATTCCAGGAAGGAGGAGATCGGAGGAGATCGGAGGAGATCGGAAGGGATCGGAGAAGATCGGGGTTCTCCCCTATCAGGACACAGCTGAACTAGTGACAGAGCAGATATGATGCAGCAGTAGAGGGAATTAAATAGGGGAGCAGGACTGGTCCATGAGAGCGGGGGGAGCGGAGGATGCGGGCTCCGGGAAAGGCTGGCGGATGGTGCACGGCTCTCCTCCGATCTGCCTCCTGCCCCCCTCTAGGTGGGGATTGGTGGTGCGGTCCGCTCTGATCCCCCTGAGATGTAGAGGGGAGGGAAGGAGAGGGGGGAGTCGATGTAAGGAAGGGGGGGGGGGGATTTTTTTCTGTGTCTCTGGAAAGTGGATGAGATGTAATTCAGTGCTGGAACAGCTGTGCAGACATCACCCTGTGTGTGATCCCTGCAGGGTGAGGGGGCAACATCTACACCTCACTCATACAGCCAGGACACCACAGAGCACCTGTGATTGGCTCATCACTTTCACACCTCTACAAATAGAATGTCAGCTCTACATCCCAGGTGTAAAATAGAATGCAGAACATCAGTAATGTACTGGTGGTGCCATACTCTATACCAGAGGTCTCCAAACAGCGGCCCCTGGGCCAAATCAGGCCTTTGATAGCCTTTTATCCAGTCCTCGGGGCACTTTTCTTCTCACTGACACCAACAATGGGGCACTATTCACCCAACATGACACCATCAATGGGGCACTATTCACCCAACATGACACCATCAATGGGGCACTATTCACCCAACAATGGGGCACTATTCACCCAACATGACACCATCAATGGGGCACTATTCACCCAACAATGGGGCACTATTCACCCAACAATGGGGCACTATTCACCCAACATGACACCATCAATGGGGCACTATTCACCCAACATGACACCATCAATGGGGCACTATTCACCTAACATGACACCATCAATGGGGCACTATTCACCCAACATGACACCATCAATGGGGCACTATTCACCCAACATGACACCAACAATGGGGCACTATTCACCCAACATGACACCATCAATGGGGCACTATTCACCCAACATGACACCATCAATGGGGCACTATTCACCCAACAATGGGGCACTATTCACCCAACATGACACCATCAATGGGGCACTATTCACCCAACATGACACCATCAATGGGGCACTATTCACCCAACATGACACCATCAATGGGGCACTATTCACCCAACAATGGGGCACTATTCACCCAACATGACACCATCAATGGGGCACTATTCACCCAACAATGGGGCACTATTCACCCAACAATGGGGCACTATTCACCCAACATGACACCATCAATGGGGCACTATTCACCCAACATGACACCATCAATGGGACACTATTCACCTAACATGACACCATCAATGGGGCACTATTCACCCAACATGACACCATCAATGGGGCACTATTCACCCAACATGACACCATCAATGGGGCACTATTCACCCAACAAGACACCAACAATGGGGCACTATTCCCCCAACATGACACCAACAATGGGGCACTACTCCCCTAACATGACACCAACAATGGGGCACTATTCCCCCAACATGACACCAACAATGGGGCACTATTCCCCCAACATGACACCAACAATGGGGCACTAATTACCCAACATGACAGCAACAATGGGGCACTATTCCCCCAACAATGGGGCACTATTCTTTAAACATGGCATCAACAGAGGGGCAATATTCCAAAGACATGCTGGTAGGTTAATTGGATCCTGTCTAAATTGTCCCTAGTATGTATGAATGTGAGTTAGGGACCTTAGATTGTAAGCTCCTTGAGAGTAGGGACTGATGTGAATGTACAATGTATATGTAAAGCACTGCGTAAATTGACGGCGCTATATAAGTACCTGAAATAAATAAATAAATAAAAATATGCCTCCAACATACATGACACCAACAATGGGGCACTATTTCCCCAACATGACACCAATGATGGGGCACTATTCCTCAAACAGAACACCAACTATGGGGCACTATTCCTCAAACATGACAAAAACAATGGGGCACTATTCCCCCAACATACATGTCACCAACGATGGAGCACTATTCCTCAAACATGACACCAATGATGGAGCACTTTTCCTCAAACAGAACACCAACAATGGGCAATTATTCCTAAAACATTACACCAAGAGTGGGGCATAGTTCCTGCCACTGACACCAACGGTGTGGCACTATTCCTCAAACATGACACCAACAATGGGGCACTATTCCTCAAACATGACACCAACAATGGGGCACTATTCCTCAAACATGACACCAACAATTGGGCGCTGGAAGGGGGGGTCAGACTGTGTCCAGTGGAATTAAAAAATTCCCCAACATCAGAGGGAGTAAACAATGCCCCATAGTTGTTGTCAGTTGGAGGAATGGTGCCCCATCATTGGTGTCAGTGGAAGGAATAGTGCCCCAAGGGCCAGAGAAAGGCAGGCAGAGGGTCACATCCGGCCCCTGGGCCACCCTTTGGAGACCACTGGTTTAGAATGTTTGGAGACCTTTTCTCTATAATGCCCAACCTGTGACCCTTACTTACTGTGCAACCCTTGGGCTAAGAGGTTACTTGATATTGATATTTTAGTCCAGTTACTGATATCTGTTACCTCCTGAAGCTTTTTTTGGAGCCCAAGGGCTGCATATAAACCTTTGGCACTTACTGTGGGGCCCCCCATGGATGAGAGGTCACATGCCTAACTTGATAATTACATAAAAGTTATCAGAGTGCAGCCAATTATCTCTGTAGACTCCTAGTGTCCAATGTTTGGCCCGGAGGCTGCATGCAGTCCTTCAGCACTTACTGTGCGTCTCTTGGGGCCCCTACACTAAATAGGACAAAGAGGACATCTCTGTAGCATCCTAGTGCCCAAAATTGGGCCCAGTGACCAAGTGGGCCCTTTGGAACTTGCCATCTGGCCCTTGGGGCACCTGCAATAGGCAGGGCTAAGAGGCTACTTGCATACGTTGGGATCAATTACTGATCTTTGTAGTCTCCTAGTGCGGTCCTTTGCCACTTACTGTGTAGGCCTTGGTGAAACTTTCATAAATTGATATTCATATAGAAGTTATTAGAGTCCAGTTAATAATCTCTGTAGCTCCTTGGTGTGCAATTTGCAGCCCAATGGCCATACAGTAGGTGCCAAAGGGTTCAATGCAGGCCTTGGGCTGAAAATTAGGTTGCAAGGCCTACATAGATCATTAACTGGACTCTGATAACTTCTACATGAATATTAACTTAGGCAAGTAACTTCTTAGCCCTGCTTAATTAGGGAACCCGAAGAAGTGATCAGAGTTCAGTACCGGGCCAATTCTGCCAATTCGGACTTCTCTCATATATGTAAAAATCTGTGTCTTTTGATAGAAAATTATTTAGAACCCCCAAACATTATATATGTGTGTGTGTGTGTGTGTGTGTGTGTATATATATATATATATTGGCAGAGACCCTAGAGAATAAAATGGCCATCGTTGCAATTATTTATGCCACACTATTTGAGCAGCGTTTTTTCAAATGCAATTTTTAAGGAAAAAATACACTTTAATGAACTAAAGAAAAACAAAATACAATCTATAACCCAATTTTTTTCCAAAATACAAAAGACGATGTCACGCGAAGTAAATAGATACCCAATATGTCATGTTTTAAAATTGCGCATGCTTGTGGAACGGCGGCAAACTACGGTACTCAAAAATCTCCATAGGCGGCGATTAAAAAAATTCTATGAGTTACCAGTTTAGAGTCACAGTGGAGATCTAGTGCTAGAATTATTGCTCCCGCATTGACATTCATGGCGATACCTCACATGCTTTCACCACTGCACTTTTAAAGCGTTTTTTAAACGCTTTAAACTCCACTTTTGTTGAGAAAAAAACATTCCCCTCTGGGTGATCTATGTACATTGCAAGGATTTTAACAAACTTTGTTGGAGATCCCTATATCTTTTGTTATTTCGGAGAAATAGCGGTTTGTCCCTCTGTGCCCCTGTGCTTAGTGAGTCTAATGGGAGTGGTTTCATAATTAATGTATCAATCAGCTGCTGCAACTGTAGGGCTCTAATGAGGAAAACTGCTGGATCTGCATCCTTTTAGAAAGAAACAACAAATGGTTGAGCCAACGCGTTTCGGGGATCAGAGACCCCCCCCTTCTTCAGGGCCATCATAGAAAAATAAAAGCATACAGAAACATATACTGTATACAGGGGGTCCCCTAGTTACAAACATCCGACTTACAAACGACTCCTACTTACAAACGGAGGGAGACAACAGGAAGTGAGAGGAAATCTACCCTTAGGAAGGGAAATTCACTTCTGTAAGAACTATTATGGGGAAAAGGTACCTCCACTGATGCTTTATCACCAAGGCTTGCTTCCACAACAACCCAAAATTTTCAAAATCCAATTGTCATTGGGACAGAAAGTGAGGTGAAATCTTCTGAACAGGGGCACAGACAGCAAAACAAATGTTACAGGGGTGTTAAACCTTCCCTATGCTATCCAAAAAGCTTAAAAATAGTTTTTTTGGCTGGAGCTACACTTAAAAAATGTACCTGTTCCGACTTACAAACAGATTCAACTTAAGAACAAACCTACAGTCCCTAACTTGTTTGTAACCCGGGGACCCCCTGTATATATATATATATATATATATATATATATATATATATATATATTATGATGCAAATATGTAAAAATTAAGGTTGAAAAACAATAATATAATAAAAATAATAAAAATTGTTGTTGTAAAAATAATAAAAATTGTTGTTGAAGAGGTTGTATATAAAAAAATGTACACACATACATACACACACATATATATATACACTTTTTGCAAATATTTAAGAGTAGATAAAAAAAAGCAGAAGGGAAGGAGCAGCAAAACATTACAATGAGCTTCTTGAAAAGTGGGATGGTCTAGAGCAGTGTTTCTCAACTCCAGTCCTCAAGGTGCCCCAACAGGTCATGTTTTCAGGATTTCCCTTAGATGAAATAGCTGTGGTAATTACTAAGGCAGTGAAACTGATCAAATCACCTGTGCAAAATAATGGAAAGCCTGAAAACATGACCTGTGGGGGCGCCTTGAGGACTGGAGTTGAGAAACACTGCTCTAGAGCAGCGTTCCTCAAACGGTTTTCATTCAAGGCATCTTCCCAAATTATGGACAGTCTCGAGGACCCCTCCCAAATTATGGACAGTCTCGAGGACCCCTCCCAAATTATGGACAGTCTCGAGGAACCCTCCCAAATTATGGACAGTCTCGAGGACCCCTCCCAAATTATGGACAGTCTCGAGGAACCCTCCCAAATTATGGACAGTCTCAAGGCACCCTCCCAAATTATGGACAGTCTCGAGGACCACTCCCAAATTATGGACAATTTCGAGGACCCCTCCCAAATTATGGACATTCTCGAGGCACCCTCCCAAATTATGGACAGTCTCGAGGAACCCTCCCAAATTATGGACAGTCTCGAGGACCCCTCCCAAATTATGGACAGTCTCGAGGAACCCTCCCAAATTATGGACAGTCTCAAGGCACCCTCCCAAATTATGGACAGTCTCGAGGACCACTCCCAAATTATGGACAATTTCGAGGACCCCTCCCAAATTATGGACAGTCTCGAGGCACCCTCCCAAATTATGGACATTCTCGAGGCACCCCATCCTAAAATGTAAAAACTATTCTAATAGTTTTAAATATTGCAGCAACGGTCACACATGTAAGACACCCAAAGTTAGAGGTGCAAGTTGGTACTAGTATTCCAATGTTTCATCTTCTTCTGCAGTTTTTCTCCATCACTCAGCTAATGTGACTCCAAAACCTGATAGAGAGAGGCAGGGGAGGGTCAAAACAAGCATGTTATGCAGGCGATGGACATCCTTCTTATCAACTGATGATGTCATTGATCATTGGGGGCTGCTGCACACAGAAGGTTTTTTTTACCTTAATGCATTCTATGCATTAAGGTAAAAAAAAAAAACTTCTGTGTGCAGCAGCCCCCCTTAGCCCTCCTAATACTTACCTGAGCCCCATCTCAATCCAGCGACGTTGAACAAGAGACTCGGCTGTCCAGGACTCCCCCTTATGATTGGCTGAGACACAGCAGTGGGTTCCATTGGCTCCCGCTGCTGTCCATCAAAGTTATTGAGCCAATGAAGAGAGAGAGGGGGCGGGGCCGAGGCACAGCTCCATGTCTGAATGGACACACAGAGCAGCAGCTCGGCTCGGGTGCCCCCATAGCAAGCTAATTGCTGTGGGGGCACTCGGCAGGAGGCAGGGGCAAGGAGCACCAGTGAGGGACCTAGGAAGAGGAGGATCTGGGCTGCTCTGTGCAAAACCATTGCACAGAGCAGGTAAGTATAACATGTTTGTTTTTTTAAAGACTTTTTTATTTTAAGACTTTCATATTAGTTTAAGGATCTGTTTTTCTAGTGAGAGCATCAAATATCTTTATGGAACGCATTGGACATTGGGATATTTAAAAATGTTACAATGGATCTTGTGGCACAAGTCACATTTAACAGATCTGAAGAAAAACATAGAAGAGTTGCTGCTGGTCTCATTCCAGCATCCTGGTTTTGGCTGTGATGCATTCTCCCTGTCTGCTTGTTCACCTGCAAAGTGATTAATGTGGTCAGTCTCTGGGTGGAGACCAAACCTGATTTAAGCCAGCCAAGCCTGCAGTCTAATGCTTGTGATATTGTGTTTAACACGTGCTTCAAGCTCCTTGTTTGTCTGCCCTGTCTGCTAGTTTGGATTCCCTTGTTGACAACCTCAGATCAGATATCGAATACGCTCGGAACTCTGCCTGTCTTTTGACTACAGATTTGACCTTGACTATTCTAAACCTTGCCTTTCTTGTACCTGGTCTGTCATTGAACCACTTTGCCTGTCTGCCAACTGTTTGCTGTGCTCAGTTCGCACCTGACCCGGCATGGTAGCCACGCACTATAGCGTTCTGTATAAGTCTTGGGGGCAACCAAGTACTAGCAGGCCTCTATGCCTTATGGGAAAGGGGCTGCTATATGCTATAGGTGAAGAACACAGAAGCTACCTATATTGCCTGACCACCTGCGTTATGAGTAAGTGTGATAATTAAACATTAACTAGAAGCAAGTCAAAAAATGCTTTCTCTTCACTGGCTTGAGCATAAACTAAAACACAGACTACTAATGGAGGGGGCCTCAAGGGCCACCCAGTAAATTCCAAAAGGGCAGCTCATGGCCCATCAGGCAGCAGAAAGGGCTCCGGGGGTACAGAAATTAGTAATTGGACACAGATAACTTCTATAGGAGTATCAATTTATGAAAGTAACCTCTTAGCCCTGTTTATTGCAAGGGCCCCAAGGGCAGCATAGTAAGTGCCAAAGGACTGCATGCGACTCCTGGGCAACAGATTGGGCACTAGGGGGTACAAAGATCAGTAACTGGACTTAATAAGTGCCCCATCAGTGACATTGCTATAGGGGTGTGGAGGGTGCAGCCCGCACCCAGGTAACACCTGCCAGAGGGGTGACACCAGGCCTGGACAGACAACGGGTGACATTGCACGGCCTGCTGCGAAGACACAAGGGCAGCATACTACTCTGACAGAGGCAGGGACAGAAATCAGTAGGTGGTCCTGTGAGATGCAGAGATAATTTAGACAGCAAGAAAGGACTCGAGAAACCAGACAGAGGTGGACCGGGAGCCTGGGATAAGGGAAGAGACTGGAGAGGAGGAGCCGATGAAGGGACAGAGTAGTGCACAATCCTTCATCCATACAATACACGCAGTGCTCTGAACACAGCTTGGTCTGGGCGCACATACACAGCACATGCCATTCCCTCAGTTGAAGCCTCAAGCTGTGCTGTCTGTGCCCCCCATGAGGATACATCCAGTCCCTGGGCCACTGGACTAGATAAAAGGCTCCACTAAAACATTGAATATGAAATACATTTCACTATTTATCTTCGCCTGAGTTTGGCTCAGCCAAAGTGTGTATACATATGCATGTCAGTGTGTATATGTATATATATATATATATATATATATATATATATATATATATATATATATATACACACACACACACACACACACATACACATATGTGTGCATTAGGGTGCATTCATTTTGGATAAGCTATCAATATGCCTCAATACATAAAAAAACACGCTTGCACTATCTTGAGTGCAGCACAGAGCACTCACACCTGTACTTTGCGGTGCCATGTGGCACAGGTACTTATATTTTTTACAGCACATGTGCTGGGATTAATGATCAAATGCCAAATTAGTGGAGGGAAATTAAAGATACCTATAATTTGAACATTTCTGGTCTGTTATATTCTGTATACAGTGAAACCTTGGATTGCGAGTAACGCGCTTAACAAGTGTTTCGCAATACGAGCTATTATTTTTTTTAAATCCTGACTCAGTTTGTGAGTGTTGTATCGCAAAACGAGCAGGATTCAAGCCTTTGCAGTGTGCAGTACCGCATTTGCCCAGAGGTGCAGAAGCGCCAGTGACACTCTGAGCCGCTGGGAAATACTCCGAAACATTCAGAAATACTCCGTTCCCGAGTGTCTCCGAGCCTTTCCAAGGGTTTCCAAGTGCATCCGAGCTGTCTCCGAGTATTTCCGTCTCTCTCCGGCGCCCCCCCACCTCTGGCCACATGCGGTATTGCATGCAATAGAAGTCAATGTGGAACAAATTATCTTCATTTCCATTGATTTCTATGGAGAAACTCACTTTTGGTATGCAAGTGCTTTGGATTGCAAGCATTCTCCTGGTACGGATTATACTCATAATCCAAGGTTCCACTGTATTTAGGCATCATCCAGACACATTTTAGTTGTATTCTACATGTGTGAGCATTCATCCATATAGAGAAACAATTCTTAACTAGGGTTCCTCCAGAGGTAGCTAGGTGTTCCTTGATCTATGGCTAATTGACCACCTATCCAATGGTGCCTTATAGTCCTGGGTCCAATGTGACTTGGCAGTGGCATGACACCAATGCTTTTTTTAGCTGTTGGTAGGGGGCATTCTTCTCACTGACTCCTGATTAATTGATTTTAGCACAGGTTCCATGAGACCTAAAAGGTATCTCAAGGGTACGTCTGGAGTAAGTAGGTTGAGAAAGGTTATGGAGGGTGCATTTTCATGGAAACTATACCTAACAAAGAGCAGACAGGACTTTTTTTATTTAATGTATGGCACCTGCACACCATGAAACTTCAAGGTTTAGATTGTTGCCAAAGTAGGGGGTTCCTTGGGACAACCCAGGTGTGAGATTATTTATATTTGGAGAATAATAATGTAAATGTATTATTGATACATATATTAGTATGTAGAGAACAACAGCCTTGATTTGTCAAATTTGATAGAAAATCTTTGACTTCCCATAATAGCCAGACAGATTTCTCTAGATATTTTCGTGGCCTGGGTAGAATACAAGGAAGGACCTTTCATTGTTTTTGACCAAAACTTCCATTATTCTTTTCTCTGAGGTCAATGAGGTCAGTCTCTCAGAAGCTGATATAATTCAGGAGTGACTGAACAAAGGAAACGTAATCAACATGGAAGGTAAACCACATCTAAATAAAAGAACCACTATATACAGATATCTGTCATATAGGCTTACTCAATAAGGCAGCGTAAAAACAATGATGGTGCGCTATCAAATCAATCAGGTTTCAGCCTTCTGTGGTCAGACCAAAGCTAGATAAAATCTGGTTGCTTTGAGTTAATTGACTTTGCAAATCAACCTAGATCTCTTTGGATTTGTTTCTAGAGATTTTTTTTAATATAATAAATGTTTTAGGCCCATACTATAAAATAAAAGTATAGACTAGTGAGTTCTGTCTTTGGGTTCCACCAAAAGCAACTCATTTTGTTATTTGTTGGCTGAGTGCAGGGGAACATTTGCATTTTTTGTTCAAAGACTAAAATCAAGAATGAGTTTCCTAGCTCAACCCTATTCCTACAAACTGTATAATATGTACAGTACAACATATAAATGTTCTAGTTGCCAACCTACAGTACCCAGCGATGCACAGCCTAACCCTGTTGTGGCCTCCAGTTCCCGTACAGCCTTTATATCCATACAATGCATGTGAGCATGATCTGGAAAGCTTGCTGGATGGAATAAGGACTCCACTGGGCACTACAATATGGAAAAACTAAATATATTATGCGTCTCTGTACCTGAACATCACAGAATGCATTGTATTGACTGTTTGTATGGAGAGAATTTCTCAGAATAGGAAGTGTTGGGAGGGAGGAAGGGAGGGTAACCTCCCCAGTGGGGATACAGGTAGCAGGGACAAAAAAACGAGCAAACAAAACGTAACTAAAAATCTTGCGCTCGGCTCAGATCAAATCAACATTGGATTGTTGCAGCTCTGGTACCCCTAACACTGGGCCCCCCAAAAAAACTAGTACTTGAAAAAGGTGTGCTGTCCCCTTAAATGACTAAATACTAATTCTAAGTGCTAAAAAACAGTTAAAAGAAAAAAAAAAAATAATACATCGATACCATCATTTAGAAAACTGAATATGTGCGAAACAACCAGTAAACAATTGACTGAATTAACATTCATAAATCAACAATATAAGTGCAAAATGTAATAACCAAAAATCCCCAAAAAATTGTTAAAAATCTAATGAGTGCAGCCATTAATAATAAAAATGAAGTCCATCAGAAGCAACTATTAATACAGTGAAAGTCCATATATAATAAAAGAGAGTAAAGTGCTCAGTGTTATATCAAACTTTCTCCTCATTAGTGCTCCCATGCTCATAAGTGCTCCTTAAGAAGGAGGGGCCTCTTACCAACGGTACATGATCTCGAATGACAGATCAAATAGGTGCACACACTCTTTCCCCAGGTGTAATGGGTTCACCAGCAGCAGACTTCCGAGGGAACACTTTCAAAAGCAGACTAGAGGAACCAGCTCTTTGTGATCAAAAGACCACTCTTCATGCAGGAATATATGAAATACATACAAGGGCGAAGCCTCATAGTGTAATACATTCTGAACATGTTTATTGGTGAAAGACTTACACTTACATTTAAGTAGTTAAAATCAGCAGTGATAAAACAAACCAGCCGCGGTGTCACCCGATCTTCCAGCACGTGATGATGTCACACGATGACTCGGTCCAACGCGTTTCCCCACAAATGGCATCCTCTGGGATTGGATTACTCACTTTTATTATTTTTGGACTTTCACTGTATTAATAGTTGCTTCTAATGAACTTAATTTGTATTAATAACTGCACTAGATTTTTTCGTTACAATTATTTTTGGATTTTTGGTTATTATATCTGCATATATATTGCTGATTAATTAAAGTTAATTCACTCATTTGTTTATTTATTGCTTGTTTTGCACATATTCATTTTTCTAAACGATGGTAAAGATATATGATTTTTTTTAACCGTTTTTTTTAAAACAGAGGTTCTAAGCATTTACCAATCTACTGGAACAATGGTCTCTGCCAAACTGCAGCCCTTTGCTAGCCTTTATCAAGCCCTGGGGGTGCCATTCCTCCCACTGACACCAACATTGTGGAACCATTTCCCTTACTGACACCAACATTGTGGAACCATTTCCCTTACTGACACCAACAATGGGGCATATTTTCTTCCACTGACATCATTGATGGGGCACTATTCCTCCCACTGACACCAGCAATGGGGCATAACTCCTCCCACTGATATAGGCAATTAGGCACTATTCCTTCAACTAATACCAATGATAGGCCACTATTCCTACTGACTACAGGCGCTATGTCATTTTTTTACACTGTCCACTCTAGCCCTCCCTGAAGTCTGAAGGACAGCAAACTGGCCCTTTGTTTAGAAAGTTTGGAGACCCCTGTATTAGAAGAACAGTACCAACTAACGTCATACTTATAAAACATTGAATGTAGAATTCCCTGGGGAGGCATTTGTCATGTTTATAGTTAATTTCCTTCTCAAGATTTTTCTGCACATTGGAAGTAGCATACTGTTGGACCCAGGGAGCTGGCTCGTTGTACATAAACCTTCCCCATTGCACTTTTTACATTAGAGGTGAACAGAGATGTACCCACTTACATTGGTGGTCAGGGTAGTGCCTCATATATGTGGTTTTGGAAATGTGCCACCTCACATTGGTGGCCATGAAAAAATGCAATTTTATATTCGTGATCAGTGGAAAAGTGGAAAAGGTAGTTGGAGATAAAGTGGCTGCCTAAATTGGTGCTCATTGGAGAAGGGCCCTATTATATTGATGTCAGTGGAGAAATGCCCTCTTACATAGGTAATCAGTTTGGTGCCATCCTATATTAGAGATCAGAAATGTGCTTCCTTACATTTGTGGTCAGTGAGGAAGAGCCCTAGTACATTAGTGGTTAGTGAAAACGTGATCCATTACATTTGGTGGTTAGTGTGGCCAGATCTTAAAATGTTGGCAAGTGGATTAATGCCCCCAAACGTTAGTGGTGATTGCAGTGCCTTGTTTACACTGGTGGTCAGTGATGAAACGCTTTCTTACATTGGCTGTCAGTGTGGTGCCCTTTTACAATGGTGGTAAGTGGTGCATTGCCTCTTTTTATCAATAGTCAGTTTAGTACCCTCATATTGGTAGGTAGTGAAGAAAGCCCTCCTTACATTGGTGGTCAGTGATGAAGGGCTCCATTATATCTGTGATCAGTGTAGTACCCTCTTGCCATCTTGGTAAGTGGAGAAATGCCTACTTTCATCAAATCAAAGTCCCCTTGCTTTGGTGATCAGTGGATAAGTGCCACCATACACTGGTAGCAAGAGGGGAAGTTTACCCTTGCTTTGGTGGTCAGTGGAAAAGGGCTCTAATGGTCAATGGAAACTCAGATAAACCATTGGTGTCCTCATTTCATTGTTTGGAAAAAAGAGGCTCTGGCTCTACAGAATGCAGTTAGCTCCAGACCTGCCATCCAGCTCAAGACCTGCCCAGGCACCTTTGGGCAGAACATAACATCCCCTACCACTGCCTGCAGTCAGTACACCCTGTTATTACAGCACTCAGAGTGGACCAGCTGCTCTTGGTAAAGTGCTGTCCTTACCTACTTCTACTTAAAATGAGCAAATAACATATTTAAATGCCAAACACATTTTAACTCTTTTTTTATCAGTTCGCTAAAGGTTTTATGCCTGTAGTGCAGAGCAAAAAAGAGCCATTCTAGATAAGGATAAAATATGGATGCTTAAGATAAATTGTCAATAATACGTTTTATTCAAAGCTGAATTCCATAAATTCAGCTCCTTTATAAAGATGGAAGGCATACTGCGAGTAAAGTCCAAGGAGCTGCACGACATCCCCTGGGCTTATCTCTATTATTTACATCTGACAGTTTTATTGAACTTCTGGAAGACCACTATATTTCTGGGAGCCAGACACCCATATTTTAGGTCTAAGCATCTTCAACATTAGAGTCTGTGCAGCTGCTATGCCTGCCCTTCCCCTGCCCAATCACAGGAGCCTTTGTATTATGTGAATTCATTCATGAAATACAAAGGCTTCTCTGAATGGGCAGCAGAGGGGAGGGGTGTGCCTCTGTGTATCTCTCTCTCCTCTCTCACAGTCCCGAGTGTCAGTGTTTGCTCCGGCAAATCCATAAACCTGTCAGATATAAATAATAGAGATATTTTCAGGACATGTCATGCACTTCCTTGGACGTAACTCCTAGTGTGCCTGCACGTTTTACAAAGTGGCTGAATTCCTTGAATTCAGCTTAAATAGAATATCAAATGCTTGTAAAACTCTGTTATTATGTGTCCCTATTAGAGATTTTCCACCACTTCCTAGTCTTGTGATACCCCGCTATTTGTAAAGGAAGTCAAGGCAAATCTGCCCAGCTGGGACACAGACATTAAAGAATATGTAAACCCAACATTTCATATTCCTGATATGTGCCTGCTGTACCATGTACTTGTATAAAAACGTATCCTGTTCTTTTTGTATTGCTTCCTTTGTGTGAAATCCCTGTTCCTGCCAGTCCCTCTGCTTTCCTATTAATGACTGACTACACTAGGCATGAGTGCACAGCGTTGTCAGTTCGCTAGCTGTGCTGGGAACTCAGCCTACTCTCCTCCAATGATCAGACTTCTGATCACACACCCTCCCTGCAGAGCCATTTATTGGGAAGATCAGTGTGCTGCAGTTTCTCCTCCCCCACCTCTCTGTTCCCAGCTGCATAAGGAGCTTAGAGGGTATGTGATCACTTATAAAACAAAAAGGTATTTATAATTTTATTTTATTTCTATAAACAAATGCTTTGCCTCTCATTTCTTTTTTGAAAAATAACCAAAGTTGTAACTCTTCTCTATCCTATCCAGAAGACAAAACACATTTTGTCTGGAGTTTAGATTTATTAGAATAGTTTTATGAAAAGCATGTTTGATATTTACCTAAGGATTTTCAATAACTGATAATTAAATTTGGCAAATAGTAATATTTTGGGGAAATATTTGTGTTTATTTTCTGCGGAGGCTGCATTTACTTTTCTCTTTTAATTACCAAAAAAACATATTTTGACCAAGCTATTGCATGCAACTGTAGAACCAGTACTTCCCCTATATAACTATAAGAGATATAGAACAATATAATGTAAGGATTTGCTTGAACACTTGAGGTTACATATGCAAATGAACCAAATCCCCTGACACAAGGAACCTTATACAGTAATGCTACGCAAATTACCCGAATCCCACAAGATAAAGGCGTCTTATAATAGAAATGTGTAGCTGCTGTATAACAGCTGAGACTGCATGTGTGCGTGTGTGTAAAGACATACGTTATCACAACTTATATACACAGGACTGCATCTGGCATGATTTTATTTCCACTTTTTTTACTTTTTTAATTTTAATACCTTCCCCAATCATCTCAGCTTGGTGCATTAGACATACAGTGCTTTGCAAAAGTATTCACCCCCTTGGCATTTTTCGTGTTTTGTTGCCTCACAACCTGGAATTAACATGGATTGTTTGAGGATTTGCATCATTTAATTTACAGAACATGCCCACAACTTTGAAGATGTTTTTTTTTTTTTTTTTATTGTGAAGCAAACAACAAATAGGACAAAATAACAGAATAAGTCAATGTGCATAACTATTCACCCCTCTAAAGTCAATACTTTGTAGAGCCACCTTTTGCAGCTATCACAGCTCCACGTCACTTTGGATAAGTCTCTATGAGCTTGCCACATCTTACCACTGGGATTTTTTGCCATTTTGTTTTTTGATGAAAGTAATGGCTTTCTTCTGGCCACTCTGCCATAAAGCCCAACTCTATGAAGTGTATGTCGTCCTATGTACAGATACTTCAGTCTCTGCTGTGGAACTCTGCAGCTCCTCCAGGGTTACCTTAGGTCTCCGTGCTGCCTCTCTGATTAATAACCTACTTGACCAGTCCGTGAGTTTTGGTGTGCGGCCGTCTCTTGGCAGGTTTGCTGTTGTGCCATGTTCTTTCCATTTGGTTATGATAGATTTGATGGTGCTCCTAGTGATCATCAAAGATTTGGATATTTTTTTATAACCTAACCCTGAATTGTACTTCTCAACAACATTGTCTCTTACTTGTTTGGAGAGTTCCTTGGTCTTCATGGCAGTGTTTGGTTGGTGGTGCCTCTTGCTTAGGTGTTGCAGCCTCTGGGGCCTTTCAAAAAGGTGTGTATATGTAATGACAGATATGTGTGACACTTAGATTGCACACAGGTGGACATCATTTCACTAATTATGTGACTTCTGAAGGTAATTGGTTGCACCAGAGCTTTTTATGGGCTTCATAACAAAGGGGGTGAATACATACGCACATGCCAATTATAATTTTTTTTATTTCTGAAAAATAGTTTTACGTATATATTTTTCACCAGCTTAGACTATTGTGTTCTGATCCATCACATATAATTCAGATTAAAAAAACATTGAACTAAAGGCTGTAATGTAATAAAATAGGTAAAAAGCCAAGGGGAGTGAATACTTTTGCAAGGCACTGTACAAAAATGTCAACCTGTCCAGTGCAAAAATCAGGTAAAGCCAATGTAATCAAGGGGTGTGGCTTATTACAAATACATGTTGAAAAAGAGGCAGGTGCATAAATCATAAGACAATATAAATGTTTTACAGAAAACAGATGCGTTACCCCAGCATTTCATATTCCTGATATGGGCCTGCTGCACCATGTACTTTTATGAAAAAGTATCCTATTCTTTTTGTATTACTTCCTTTGTGTGAAATCCCTGGTGTTCCCACCAGTCCCTCTGCTTTCATATTAAAAACTGACCTCACTAGGCATGAAAGCACATCTGCATTAGTGTGGTTAGTTTTCTGGATATGCTGGGAACTCAGCCTGCTCTCCTCCAATGATGCTAACACATCTCCATTCCCCCTTGCACAGCCATTAAATGGTAAGACCAGTGTGCTGATGTTTCTCCTTCGATCAGCAGGGGATCCGCTTGCAGATCCCCTGCTGATTGGAGCAGAGTGCGTGGATGACACATCTGTGTCCAGTCAGTTTATGTAGAGCTCTGCTCTATGAGCCTGTCCGTTTACACCCGACTACCCTTCGATACAAATAAATGGAAGAGGATGGATCCCCCTTTTTTTTTTTTAGCAGACCTGATCGGACCCGGAGGTAGGTGGGTGTAAACAGACACAAGTCCGTTTACACCCTCCTGTCCATAGGAAAGCCTGGACAATCCGATCTCCCGTGTAAAAGGCGCCTTATGCAGCTGAGAACAGAGATTATGTGATCACTTATTAAATTAAAAAAAAAAAAAAGTATTTATAATATTTTAATATATACATTACACACGAATGTTTTGCCTTTCATTTCTACTTTAAACTGAATGGGTTGTTTTACAAGGTCAGGGTTCACATATACTTAAACCACTTCCCACCTGCCCACAGTAGTTGTACTGTGGGCGGCAGCTTCAGATGGGTGATGCACCTGTACTTTGCCCGCCACATGCACACTGGCACTCCTGCGACTGCTGTGTCCACTGGACTAAGTACATTAGTGTGATGCCTTGGAGCCACAGCTGCAATGTATTTCACCTCTAGCTACTACCAATTATATCGAAAGCGAAGATCGAGGTTTGTAACGCACGCCCGGCGCCATCTTTAACTGCTTGCCTACCAGCCGCCATCATTATACTGCGGTAGGTCGGCATGATCCTGCGAGCCGTCGTAGCTATATGTCAACTCGTGGGATCGGGATAGCAGGCGTGCGCACTCGCCCGCTGCACTGCGAGGATGCTCATGGCCGACAGTTGCGATGACTGCCGGCCATGAGTGATCGCGGGCACGAGAGGCAGAACAGGGACGTGTGTGTGTAAACATACAAATCCCTGTTCTGTGACGAGTGACAGATCGTGAGTTCCTAATAGCTAGGAACCATGATCTGTCATTTCCTCTAAGTCAGTCCCCTCCCCCTACAGTTAGAAACACACACCAAGGGAACACAGTTAACCCCTTGATCACCCCCTAGTGTTAACTCCTTCCCTGCCAGTGACATTTTTACAGTAATCAATGCATTTTTATAGCACTGATCGCTGTATAAATGCCAATGATCCCAAAAATGTCTCAAAGGTGTCCGATGTAACTGCCATAACGTCGCAGTCCCAATAAAAAAAAATTAAACAAAATAAAAAAATTTAAAAAACGCAGATCGCCGTCATTATTAGTAAAAAAAAATAATAACAATAAAAATGCTATAGATTTATCCCCTATTTTGTAGACGCTACAACTTTTGCGCAAACCAATCAATATATGCTTATTGTGATTTTTTTACCAAAAATATGTAGAAGAATACATATCGGCCTAAACTGAGAAAAAATTTACTTATTTTTTTTTTAAAAATGGGGATATTTATTATAGCTAAAAGTACAAAATATTGTGTTTTTTTTTCAAAATTGTCGCTCTTTTTTTGTTTATAGCGCAAAAAATAAAAACCGCAGAGGCGATCAAATATCACCAAAAGAAAGCTCTATTTTTTATCTTTTTTATTATTTTGAAAAAAGGATGTCAATTTCATTTGAGTGCAACGTCGCATGACCGCGCAATTGTCAGTTAATTAATTTTTTGCCTAATCGCAAAAAATGACCTAGTCATTCAGCAGCCAAATCTTCCGGGGCTGAAGATTGTTCCGGACATCCTTGTGAGAGATTACCGGTAATTAATCACAGAAGTTTTTATTGTATGGTACATCTATATAAATCACGGTGACTCGACACAACCCCCCCATACCCCAGGCAATATACAATGGGACGAAACGCATTGGATGGCGGTCGGATCCATGACGTTATTGCGATTCCAAGTATATGGTATATACAATATGCCACTGCTCATGAGATTGATGGTCTATACAGTGCTGTTTTCAAGCGAATCCTTGTAAGTGTTTACATACTTTTTAAATAAAGGTTCTCTTAATGGTTACACACTATGTGCGGATGTATCTTCACATGTATCCATGAGGCGGGAGATTGTCTTGTGAGCGTTAAGACCCCCTACTGTGATATGGAACATTGGCAGATTAATAACATCCATTAAAGAGCGATTGGATTTATTGGAAAGACCAAGCTCTTTCAATTGCCTGTTTGACGCAATACTTAAATGAGTCCATATCTTCTGGTAAGCGAGCTGGGTTACATGTTGGTGGCAGAGCACTGATTGATGGTGGAAATTCGAAATCTATCATCCCTTCACGTGGCAATCTGATTTAACCACTTCAGCCCCGGAAGGATTTGCCCCCTTAATGACCAGGCCATTTTTTGCGATACGGCACTGCGTCGCTTGCGCAGTCATGCGACTTGCACCCAAACAAAATTTATGTCCTTTTTTCCCACAGATAGAGCTTTCTTTTGGTGGTATTTGATCACCTCTGCAGTTTTTATTTTGCACTATAAACAAAAAAAGGCCGACAATTTAGAAAAAAAAAAAAACACAATATTTTGTACTTTTTGCTATAATAAATATCCAAAAAAAAAAAAAAAATTCTTCATCAGTTTAGGCCGATATATATTCTTCTACATATTTTTGGCAAAAAAAAAATCGCAATAAGCGTATATTGATTGGTTTGCGCAAAAGTTATAGCATCTACAAAATAGGGGATAGATTTATGGCATTTTTATTATTATATATATTTTTTTACTAGTAATGACGGCGATCTGCGATTTTTAATCAGAACTGCGACATTGCGGCAGACAGATCGGACACTTTTGACACTATTTTGGGCCTACTGACATTGAGGCTCCATTCACACTAGCTCGTTTTTTGATGCATTTTGCATTTTGCAGAAATGCATGGGAATTTTTTAACATGGGTTCCTATGGAACATGTTCACATCAATGCCTTTTTGTACCTCTGCATTTTTGGAAAGGGTCAGGGACTTTTTTTCATGCAAAATGCAGCGTTTTGCATGTAATAAAAATCAATGGACCAGCATCAAAAACGCAAGTGCAGCGTTTTTGCAGCGTTTTTACAGCGTTTTTGGCGTTTTTTTTTTTTTAAGTTAAAAAAAGAAAATGTAAAAAAAAACCGCAAAATGCAAAACGCTGCAAAAACGCGGCAAAAACGCTGCTCAAAAACGTGGCAAGCATCACAAAAAAAACTCCAAAAACACTCAAAAGCAACATGCATAGATGTGAATCGAGCCTAAGGCTGGATTCACACCTATGCATTTTTAGTGCTTTTTGCATTTTGCAGATTTGCAGTACAGAACGTGTTCCATAGGAAAACATGTTAAATGGACTGTACTGCAAATCTGCAAAATGCAAAAAGCACCAAAACTGCATAAGTGTGAATCCAGCCTTATACAGTGATCAGAGCTAAAAATAACCACTGGTCGGTGTTCATACTTAGTATGAACACACGATCTGTCTCCTCTCCCCTGAGAGAACTGGGATCTGTGTGTGTGTGTTTCTCGCTCTGTCACAAGTGATCGCGGGTGCCGGGCGGTCATAGCGGCGCTGGGCATACGTATTGGCTCCGGGGACACGTGGCGGGCGCCTGCTATGACGTCTTAAAGGAGCGACGTATAGCTACGGCGATTTGCGCAGCCGCGCCAACCTTCTGCAGTATTACTGTGGTGGCTGGTCGGCTAGCGGTTAACCTCTTGGGGACTTTTTATTTTTCATAGCGATCATTCCTGCTCACTGAATTCTTCACTTTAAGGCTGGGTTCACACTAGAGAATGCAGCGGCTAACAGCAAGAGTCCGGTACGTCTCCATTCACCGCTTCAGGTCCGATTTCAGCCTGGATTTTGAGCTGAGTTCGGACCTGAAATGGACCAAAAGACACACAGGACTCCTTACAGCGATTCACTGCTGTCTATTGAACTTATCACTATTATATTAGCAGGAGTACTTCTGTTATTTTACCACAGACAGTATCCCATGTTATCGTTGTCCACATCATAATACATACCTCCCAACATTTTGAGATGGGAATGAGGGACAACTACTAGCAAACGTATGTAGGCATAGGACACGCCCCCTGCCACACCCCCTTAAAGGAGAATTAACCAAAGAAAAGGTTAATTAAATCCACAAGGGCTTTTTTTAACAACTACTATTCCTTTATATTGGCTTTTAAAATGTATAAATACAGCAATTTAGAATTTAGATGAAAGGTTTAGCACTGGGAAACACTTTTTGAAAGATAAAAAGTTCATTTTATATACAACTATATGGATCAGACCAAAATGAGGGACAAATGAGGAGGAATGAGGGACAGAGGGACATTGCTCCAAATCAGGGACAGTGGGGTGCTATGATAATACGTTTTACCATTAAGGTTTACATTTGGAGTTATACATGTCATATTATTTTTCATGAATTCTCATTTATTTTAGCGCTGCACTAGAATGTATATATTCAATGTATTTCTGCCCATAGAACTGCATAACCACCATTGGAGTGTACTTTGTGCATAGGCATATTTTTAAAGAGTAAAAAAAAAAACCTTTTGAAAAACACACCCATGTGCATGCACGAGTACACGGTCCCATCAGTTATGCATGCACAGTATTCTCTATAAAGCAGTCCTATGAGCAAAAATATGCTGCAGTCTTAACTCCCCGGCGCCACAACAACAGACATATTTTACATTGTACACCTATACGCTGGACTTTACAGGCATGTGGAAGAGGCCTTAATAGGAAATGAAACTCTGCAAAAAAAAAAAAAAATTGGCAGGTCAGCTCGTTCCCGCAAATTGCCATAGGTGTACGTGGGCTCCTTTAAGAGTCATAACAGGCGCGCATGCCTGCTGCACGGCAGGGGACCCGATACGCGTGGCCGGCAGCCACGATGTCCACCAGCCAACTGCGATCACGGGAAGGAGAGCCAGAACAGGGGGTCTGTCAATGTAAACAGACAGATCCCCGTTCTGTCAGGGGAGGAGAAAGAGATCTGCTGTTCCTAGTGATTAGGAACAGCGATCTCTCTCCTCCTCCATTCAGTCTCATCCCCTCCACAGCTGGAAACACCTCCCAGGGAACACATTTAACCCCTTGATCGCCCCCTAGTGTTAACCCCTTCCTAGCCAGTGACATTTACACAGTAGTCAGTGCATTTTTATAGCACTGATCGCTGTATAAATGTCACTGGTCCCAAAAAAGTGTCAAAAGTGTCCGATCTGTCCGCTGAAATGTCGCACTCCTGCAAAAAATCGCAGATTGCCACCATTACTAGTAAAATAAATAAATAAACAATATAAATGCCCTAAATCTATCCCCTATTTTGTAGACACTATAGCTTTTGTGCAAACCAATCAATATACGCTTATTGAGACTTTTTTTTTACCAAAAATATGTAGAAGAATACATATCGGCCTAAACTGATGAAGACTTTTTTTGGGATATTTATTATAGCAAACAGTAAAAAATATTGTTGTTTTTTTTTCAAAATTGTCGTTCTTTTTTTTTGTTTATAGTGCAAAAAATAGAAACTGCAGAGGTGATCAAATACCACCAAAAGAAAGCTCTATTTGTGGGTAAAAAAAGGACGTCAATTTTGTTTGGGTGCAACGTCGCAATTGTCAGTTAAAGCAACGCAGTGCCGTATCGCAAAAAAAGGCCTGGTCATTAAGACAGAAAATCTTCCGGTCTGTAAGTGGTTAAAAAAGGCCCCCCTGCTTGTTTATGCCATAAAGTGTTAGTGAGTATGCACCACATACTAGTTCATTATGACAGACTTACCTGTCAAAGGATGCCCTCCAGCGCTGTGCTGTTAGTGCTGAGGGGCTTTCATCTTCTCTTTTGGTCCATCTTCCGGGTTCACGCTGTTTGGCCACTTGGATGGCCGGGTCACGATGACATCACCCCCACGCATGTACATGGGAGACATTTCAATATGGCACACAGCAGATGCCGTATATGTTCTGTGAGCTGCAGTTTTTTAAACTTGGGGTAGCCGCTTCCTGCCCAGCTTACAGACAAATGACGGCTGAGCGGGAGCACTGCTGTTCCAAGTGGACATCATATGATGTACTCCCAGTCGCACAGCAGCTCTCTCTCTCAGCCATTGTGTCCACCAGACTCAGCGAATGACTGATCCTTGTACTGGTCCGGCCCCAGTGCCATGTGATCGCTGTGACCAATCACAGCAATCACATAACAGCTATACACAATGAATAACCTTTGCTGAGTTGCACTAACAATGATTAGTGTCCATAATAAATCAAAAAAAATTTCAAAAATAATATCCACATGTGATGAAATAATAAAGTCCTTGATTGAAAATCACACACAATGAACGACTTTGACTTTGATTCATAGCCATTCATTGTGTACTATTGTGATGATCTCTGTGATTGGTCACAGTGATCACATGGTACAGACAGGGCCAACCATAGTGCATCTGTACCATGTGACAGCTGCGACCAATCACAGCTATCGCAATAGTACCCTATGAATGAATGGACGCATAAAAATGATTGCTTATAACAGTGATCATCAGCAAGCAATATAAGCAATCATAGTGTAAACTAAAAAATCCTGATCACTTTCCCATAGTAGTACAGTGTCATTTTGGGAACAGTGTGCAAAAAAAAGAAAGAAAGAAAAAAAATGTTAAGAAAATTGAAAAAAAATATTTTTTTTCTTTTACATACTGTCACCAGTCAGTGCCCCCGATCACCGCCACACTGTGCTGCTCTGGTGACAGTGTGTAAAAAAAAATAAAAAAACTGTGAAAAAAAATTCAATTTTATTTAATGTCTTCATTTTCAAAAAAATAGTGACAAAAAAAAAATTACAACTTTAGAGCCCATTCACAAAGGGACGACTTGTCAGGCGACCTAGTCGCCTGACAAGTCGCCTCCCGTTCTGTGCTATGGAACCGTTCTAAGGGGAGCGACGCAAATCGCTCCGACTTAGAAAAAGGTTCCTGTACGACTTCGGGGGCGACTTGGGGCGACTTGCATAGACTTCTATACAGAAGTCGTTTTGCAAGTCGCCCGGGCAGTCGTTTACAGGTCGCCTCGCTGAGGTGACCTGCAAGTCGTGTTGCCCCTGTGTGAATGGGGTCTTAAAAAAACTCACCATGCCTCTAATACCCTGAACACTCTACTTCAAAAAGTGGTAATTTGGGGGTTATTTGTGCTGTCCTGGTATTTTAGGGCCACAAAAAATAAGACGGTCAGTACATCTGGATTGATCAATTTTCAAATATATTGTATATACCATCACTTGTGGACTCTATACGTTTACTGTAGTCTAAATCTATACTGATTTGGGTTATTTTTACCAAAGAAATGTAGCAAAAGTTATGAAGAAAGATTATTTACGTAATGTGCACAATTTTATAACAGAAATTAAGAAAAGCTTGTGTTTTTTTTTCAAAATTGTTTGGTCTTTTTTTGTTTATATAGCAAAAAATAAAAAACCCAGTGGTGATTAAATACCACCAAAGGAAAGCTCTATCTGTCTAAACAAAAATTATAACAATTTCATTTGAGTACAGTGTTGCATGACTGAGTAATTGTCATTCAAAATGTGAATTGGCCTGAGCAGGAAGAGGGTGAAAGTTTCTGGTATTGAGGTGATATAAAGTATTTATATCCCTTGAAATTTTCCACATTTTGTCATGTTACAACCAAAACATAAATGTATTTTATTGGGATTTTATGTGATAGACCAACACAAAGTGACACATAATCGTGAAGTGGAAGGAAAATGATAAAGGGTTTTCAACATTTTTTTTACAATTAAATATATGAAAAGTGTGGTGTGCATTTGTATTCAGACCTCCTGAGTCAACACTTTGTAGAACCACCTTTCCCTACAATTACAGCTGCAAGTCTTTTTGGGGATGTCTCTACCAGCTTTGCACATCTAGAGAGACTGGCTGTTTCGGGTCGTTGTCTTGCTGGAAGGTGAACCTCTGCCCCAGTCTCAAGTCTTTTGCAGACTCTAATAGGTTTTCTTCTAAGATTGCCCTGCATTAGGTTCCATCCATCTTCCCATCAACTCTGATCAGCTTCCCTGTCCCTGCTGAAGAAATACATCCCCACAACATGATGCTGCCACCACCATGTGTTCAGGGTGATGTGCAGTGTTAGTTTTCGGCCACACGTAGCCTTTTGCTTTTAGGCCAAAAAGTTAAATTTTGGTCTCATCTGACCAGAGCACCTTCTTCCACATGTTTGCTGTGTCCCCCACGTGACTTCTCACAAACTGTAAATGGAACTTCTTATGTCTTTCTTTCAACAATAGCTTTCTTCTTGCCACTCTTCTATAAAGGCCAGATTTATGGAGTGCACAACTAATAGCTGTACTTTGGACAGATTCTCCCACCTGAGCTGTGGATCTCTGCAGCTCCTCCAGAGTTAACATGGTCCTCTTGGCTGCTTCTCTGATTAATGCTCTCCCTGTCAGTTTAGGTGGACGGCCATGTCTTGGTAGGTTTGCAGTTGTGCCATACTTTCCATTTTCGAATGATAGATTGAACAGTGCTCCATGAGATGTTTAAAGCAGGGTTAGATTATAAAAACATATCCCAAGCTTTGAACTTCTCCACAACTTTATCCCTGACCTGTCTGGTGTGTTCCTTGGCCTTCATGATCCTGTTTGTTCACTAAGGTTCTCTAACAAACCTCTGAGGGCTTCACAGAACATCTGTATTTATATTAAGATTAAATTACACACAGGTGGGCTCTATTTACTAATAAGGCGATTGGTTCCACTAGATTTTAGTTAAGGGGCACTCTGGTTGGCAAATTTTCTGTTAAGGGGCACTCTGATGGGAAAATTTTCTGTTAAGGGGCACTCTGATGGGCATATTTCATGGTAAGGGGCACTCTGATGGACAAATTTTATGTTAAGGGGCACGTTTTGTTGTGCCCATCAGAGTGCCCCTTAATATAAAATGTGCCCATTAGAGTGTCCCTTAACATAAAATGTGCCCATCAACACATTGATTCTTTTTTAAAAACCGGGGGGTGGGGGGCGCAGTTTGCCATCTTCGCCCTGGGCACCAAATGGCCTTGTCCCAGCACTGGTGGACTGTTTCTGACGTCATCATACCCATAGACTGGCTCTGGACATAAAGATGGCAGGAACAGTCCACTGATGTACAGTATGTTGGGGGAGCACCATTTTCTGGAGAATCGAAGGATCAGGTGAGTATAAGCTCTGTGTTCACCCCTAGACAAAAGAACGGTTAAAAAAATTACCAGGGTTCTGCTTTAAATACCACTTTAACCACTTGCGGACCACCCGCCGTCATTATACAGCGGCACTTTGAAGTGGAATATTGTTGTAATGGCAGCAGCTAGCTACCATAACCCTGGTATTCACTTCTTTAGCGGGCAGACGGCTTTCAGATAAAAGTGGTCTCAGCAGCGGATTCGCTGCGAGATCACTTTTATCGGTGGCGGGGGTCTTCTTGGTGTTAGGTATGGAGATGAGTGAGGGGAAGATGGCCCCCACCCATCTCCATACCATTGCAGGGCGGAATCGACCTCTTACAGGGCCATTTTTTTTTTTTTCAAATGACAAAAAAAATGTTATTTTATTTTTTTTTATTGCATTTTAATGCAAATATGAGATCTGAGGTCTTTTTGACCCCAGATCTCATATTTAAGAGGTCCTGTCATACCTTTTTTCTATTACAAGGGATTTTTACATTCCTTGTAATAGGAATAAAAGTGAAAACATTTTTTTTTTAAAAGATAAGAAAAAAATGTTTTTTTTTTTAAATGCTCCCCATCCTGCCGAGGTTGCGTGCAGAAGCAAACTCATAATTATGAAAAAGGTGTTCAAACCACACATGTGAGGTATCACCACAATCGTTAGAGCGAGAGCAATAATTCTAGCCCTAGACCTCCTCTGTAACTCAAAACATGCAGCCTGTAAAATTTTTTAAACGTCACATATGGAGATTTTTAAGGCTAAAAGTTTGTCACCATTCCACAAGCGGGCACAATTTTGAAGCGTAACATGTTGGGTATCAATTTACTCGGCGTAACATTATCTTTCACAATATAAAAAAAAATTGGGCTAACTTTACTGTGGTCTTATTTTTTTAGTTCAAAAAAGTGTATTTTTTCCAAAAGGAGGGGACTTGTAAAACCACTGTAACAGTGTGACAGAAAGTATTGCAACAACCACCATTTTATTCTCTAAGGTGTTAAATAAAATAAAAAAATTAAAGTAATTTTCTAGCAAAAAAAAAAAAATGATTTTAACTTGTACTGTAAACAAAAAGTTTGAAAAATAGGCCCGGACTTAAAGTGGTTGTAAACCCTTTACAACCACTTTAACCTACAGGTAATCCAAGATTAAGGCTTACCTGTAGGTGCTTGAAATATCTTCCAGACCTGCACTGTCTAGGATATATTTGCAAATCGCTGTAGGGCGATTTCTTAAGCGCATGCGCCGGAGTTAGAAAGGGCACGCTGTGCCGTTTCTAGCTTGGGTCATGCCGTTAAAGGCGGCTCCTGCGCGCATGCTTGTGAGTGACGTCACTCGCCGTCACGTGACTCCGGCCAGTCACAGAGCCGGAGTTCGCGGCCCCAGAAGGAAGAGGGGCGAAGAATGGATGCTTGCTACTAGCGAGGAAGACGGGGACATCGCGGGCTTCTCCTGCAGGTAAGTGTCACATAATAGGCTACTATGCAATGCATAGTAGCCCATTATGCTTTACCTTTGCAGGTAAACAAAGAGGAAGTAACACCCATCAGGGTTTAATTCCTCTTTAAAGTGGTCAAGTTAAAAATCAGTTATAAGGCAATTACATACTGTATGTGTTTTCCATATAATGCAAGATGATCATTTAAAGAAACATATTAAAATATGAACTGCCTTAAAGCATAATTGCTAAGCTAACAAATATACAATACTGCAGATGCTATCTTAAGTAGCAGGAAATTTATTAAAATAATCATCCTGTAATTTATGAAAATCATATATATTTCATTATGTTCTATTTTACTAAAACTTCGACCTGAATTAAAAAAAATTCTGACATTTTGTAAAACCTCCTCCTGAGTTTTCAGAACATGAGGGCTGAAGTGTTCTGTATGCATATAATACCTTCCCATGTTCACTCCCCCTACCCCACTGTAGCACCCTCTACTTAGGTAGGTGCTAGAGGTAAATTTTAGACCAAGGCTGTTTTTGTTGATCTATGTGGGCTGGGAGTGGCTCAGAGTAGGCTGGTGACTCACAGATAGCATCACTTCTCGGTTACCTCCCTCTGGCTTCTAAAGGATTCTAAAAGAGAAGGTGAAGCTGTCTGAGGTGGAGCAGGGAGCCCTGACCAATCCCCATTTAGGATTGGCAGGGGGCAGGCCTCATATATATACCCAGGGTCAGCCCAGCTGGGGGGGTTGTTGTCGGATGGAAGAACTGAGGATGGAGTACTAGGCTGTCGGGGCCTTTGAGGGCGCTCCCCAGTCTGGGGGGGGTGTGTGACCTTGTGAAGGAATTCGCTTTGCTAACACTGAACCGACTTCCAGCCAATTAGGTGCTCGGGTCTGTTACCTGTCACCTGATTGGCTGAAACATCAGGCGCTGTGACTGGACGGCTTATACAGAGGACGGAAGTCAGTGGCTGCGTTTGATGGCACAGTGGCAGTATTTGATGGCACAGTGGCAGTATTTGATGGGCATAGTGGCAACATTTGATGGGCACAGTGGCAGCGTTTGGGCACAGTGGCTGCATTTGATGGGCACAGTGGCTGCGCTTGATGGGCACAGTGGCTGCGCTTTATGGGCACAGTGGCTGCGTTTTATGGGCACAGTGGCTGAGTTTTATGGGCACAGTGGCTGTGTTTTATGGGCACAGTGTCTGCACTTGATGGGCACAGTGGCTGCGTTTGATGGCACAGTGGTGGCAATTGATGGGCACAGTAGCTGCGTTTGATGGCACAGTGGCTGCAATTGAAGGTTTACTGCTGCAGGTTCTAAAGATTATGTTGTGGCGATGCAAATTTGCAAGCAATTAAGAATGATTGGTTTCAACCTGGAAGGTTTTAGCTTAAAGGCTGGATTCACAGCTGTCTGCTCTGGTGCGTTGCTTTAACATGTGTTATCTCATGCATTAATGTGTGTTGTATTAAAAAGTTAGTTCACCTTGTCAAAAAAACTGCCTATGCAGATAAAAACAAACTGTGCAGCTTTGACTAAAGTGGAATAATGCCCTTGTTGTAGGTGTAGGCCATGTACATACCTCCTGAGGCCTGACTGCAATAATTTGAGTACATTGCTAAGTGAAGCCTAGCCATTACTGCTCGCGCTCGGGGTCCGCTATGTGGCAGCCCCCATCCCAATTTAGAAGACTTTTGAACTTTGGAGGTTACCCGCCCCCCCCCCCCCCCCCAAGCTCCAGCTGCTTCCTGTCGCTGAAGTCACCGATCCTCACAGCGAAATTTTGGGAATCTTGTGAAAAGAGGCCAGTGCCGGGACAAGGCCATCCAGCACCCAGGGCAAAGATGCCAAACTGCGCCCCTCCCCCCTTTCCTTAGGCTTAGGGTCAGGGCACCCACATCCCTGCAATAAACCTTTGCTCCCAGGGCAGTCGTCTCTTCTGCCCACTCCTTGTCCCAGCCCTGAAAGAGGCTTCAGCACTATACATGGGATCATTCTCACAGGATATGGGCTTCCCGCTGACACCACCAATTGTGGAAGAACGTTCCACATCCTTATTGCCCTGACAGTAAAAAAAACCCACACAGCTTGAGGTTAAACCACAACTCCAATCTCATTGTGTGGCCCTGTGTCCTCGTACACTCCCTGAGACTGAAAAGTTTTCTTCCTACGCTAGGATCACCATTGAGGTATTTGTATACCGCTATCATATCTCAAGCGTCTCTTCTCCAGAGAGAACAAATTCAGTGCTTGCAGTCATTCCTCATAATTGAGGTCCTCCAAACCGTCTACCAATTTAGTTGCCCTTCTCTGGACCCTATCCAGCTCCACCACATCCCTCCTGAGGACTGGTGACCAGAACTGGACAGAATACTCCAGATGTGGCCGAACCGGAGATTTATAAAGTGGCAGGATTATCTCTGGAGTAAATACCCTTTTTTATGCATGCTAATATTCTGCCGGCTTTGCTTGCTGCAACTTGACATTGCCTGCCTCAGTCTTCCACCAGGACCCCCAGATCTTAATCCATCCTTGATTCCCCCAGAGGCTCTCCCCCTAGTGAGTTGCGTTTATATTCTTAGCCCCCAAGTGCATCACTTTACATTTTTCAACATTAAACCTCATTTGCCATGTACAGTAGTTGCCCACTCCATTATTTTATTTAGGTATTTCTGTAAAATTTCTATATCCTGATGTCAAGTCATTGCCCTGCTTATGTTTGTGTCGCTTGCAAAAACTGAGACGGAGCTATCTATATCAACCTCTATAATATTTATAAATAGATAACAGAATTGGTCCCAGGACAGAGCCTTGGGGTACCTTACTTACCACTCAGACCAGTCAGGTGCGGATGGGACCCTCTTACAACCAACAGCCACCCTGTCCTGACCAGGAGGCACAGGAGGAGCAAGAGAGGACAGCGGGAGAACACTGCCGGGCAAGTCTCCAGGAGTTCCACAGAGACAGCCAAGAGGGCTGATGAGTGAGCACACAGTCGGGAGGACTGGGAGGCACGCCTGAGAGGACTGAGATGCAGCAGTCTGGGATGTGTGCAGAGCCAGTCTGGATGATTGTGGTGGCATGGGCAGAGGAAAGGGGCGCCTGCACCAAGGAGGGCTGACAGTGCCTGAAGAGGTGGTGCTGGGTGCAGTAGCCACAGGGACAGCTAGCACTGG
The DNA here is from genome assembly GCF_042186555.1 of Aquarana catesbeiana. Taxonomy (NCBI): domain Eukaryota; kingdom Metazoa; phylum Chordata; class Amphibia; order Anura; family Ranidae; genus Aquarana; species Aquarana catesbeiana. Next base: position 174,692,775 of record NC_133336.1, on the reverse strand, counting down.
AACTTTCTATTTTGCTACACCATAGGGGCCCGCGATCCCTGCCTGCTTTAGGCCTGGCTAAAACAAATAAACTGGCGCTCAGAGGCTATAAGGCAAATGACTATAAAAGTTAATGAAATTTAAAGTCTAAAAGCTGGATCAATCACGGTGTAATCAGGACGGTGTTGGAAGTCTTGGACAGGAGCCAGGAAACAGTCTATAAAGCAGGAGAGGATCCCTGGAGAATAAGTCATAGGTAAAACAAAACACCGGAATAAAACTTTTCTTTTCTTGTAAGAATTTGTGTGGCCAGATTCACGAAAGTCAGCTCTTCTTGTTGAGAGAAGTCAAACTCAGATCCATCCAGGTAAAAAAGAGAGAAAGGAGCGCCACTAAGTAAAATCATTTATTCACCAATATAAAAACAAAGTATCAACTTACATTTAGGAGCGGTATATAGAACAGACAGATGTGATTCCTGATAGAAGAGGGGGAAGGGAACAGTCAGTGATTTCCCGGGGATGCCTCCAAACACGACGCAGTCTGGCGGGGAGGCCAGGACGGTACACAGCCTGTCTCTGCGGGAGGACAGAGCGGCAGCCCAGGAAGCCGCTGGCAATGTTGTCAAAGAGGAGAAAAAACACAACGCGTTTCTGAGCATGCGCAGGGTCTGTACGGCACATGCGCGCTCCTTTATCAAGTGTAGAGTAGGGAAAACAGTGAAGAGCTATTTATAGCAGATCAAAGGTAATGGGTGGACGTTCACAGCTGATTGTGTCACAGCTGATTGTATCAATGCAGGTAATGGGTGGACGTTCACAGCTGATTGTATCAATGCTGGAGTGTCAATATATGAACCACGGACAATAGCAATGTTATATAACAAGTCCAGAACACATATCTGTATCTTTATGAGCAAGCTGGATGTCTGATAAAAGAAAGCTGGGGAAAAAAATTATTACTAGAGAACTATATATCTAAAAAGGGTGAATGATTAAAAGAAGATGTGTCTCAAGAGTATATATATGCATATATATCAGAGCATTTATGATAAACTATCATAGAAGTATTATAAAAATATATTATGAAGACATGATCACAAGGTAAATTGGATAATGAAAAAAAGGGGGGGGGGTTCAAAAAATGTAAAAGTTAATTTAAAATTGCATGAAAAGAATTATTATATGACAATGTAAAAAAAAAAAATAAAATAAAAAAAAAATGGATGATAAAAGAAAAAGGATATATATATGTGTAGAGAAATATATATTAAAAAAAAAAAATTGGAAAAATAATAATGAAAAAATAATAATAAAAAAATATATAAAAAAATAATGAAAAAAATGGAAACAAAAGTAAAAATAAAGGATTATTGCTATACATAATACATACAATATGCTGGATGTCACACCCCTGAATGATTGGTGCGACAATTAAAACAAAAGGTAAAATATATAGGATTGCGACTTATGGAGCACCCATAATCGCATACAAATGATATGTGCAAGAAATGCGTGAATAACATTATTAGATAGCCAATAGTAAGTAAACCAGCTAAACAAAGGTAAATGCAAGAAAAACCATTCTGAATATATATAGGAAGGTGTTGATTTCCAGTTCCTCGCATACATGATCGCATTTGTATGCGATTTGTTTGTATATATTGTTTGTATGTATTTGTTTGCATGAAAATGATATATGCAACAATGCGTGAATAACATTATTACCAAATAGCCGATAGTGGGCAGGCAAGCTAAACCAAGACAAATAAAACAGAAACCATTCTATACTAATGAAAAAATAATGAAAAAATGGAAACAAAAATAAAAATAAAGGATTATTGCTATACATGATACATACAATATGCTGAATGTCACACCCCTGAATGATTGGTGCGACAATTAAAACAAAAGGTTAAATATATTGGATTGCGACTTATGGAGCACCCATAATCGCATACAAATGATATGTGCAAGAAATGCGTGAATAACATTATTAGATAGCCAATGGTAAGTAAACCAGCTAAACAAAGGTAAATGCCAGAAAAACCATTCTGAATATATATAGGAAGGTGTTGATTTCCAGTTCCTTGCATACATGATCGCATTTGTATGCGATTTGTTTGTATATATTGTTTGTATGTATTTGTTTGCATGAAAATGATATATGCAACAATGCGTGAATAACATTATTACCAAATAGCCGATAGTGGGCAGGCAAGCTAAACCAAGACAAATAAAACAGAAACCATTCTGAATGTTTAGAGGATAGTGTTAATTTCCAGTTCCTCATTGAGTCCATTGGGGGCAAGCGTGTCAAGGGTGTAAATCCAGAATGTTTCGCGCTCGCACAAACGCAAGCGCGTTTTGGTATGGACTCAATGACCCAAACTAGTAGGCCTCTAGTGGAGCAAGCATGATATTTTAAAAAGTGACGTGGTACACTGTGTTTGTCGCTACCTAATTCAACCAAACGACGGTGCTTACCAAAGCGCTGTCTTAATGGGCAAATGGTCCAGCCTACATACAAAAGTTTACAAGGGCATATAAGGCAATACACTACGTAGTCGCTGGAACAGTTGTGGAATTTGTCGAAAGTGAAGAGTCTACCTTTATGGGTAAAAGTTTTTTGGCCATGGTTCACAAAGCCACAGGTTAAGCACAATGGTTTATTACACCTATACATTCCCACTAAGGGAATGAGACAAAGGGAATTATCTTTGGTTTTGCATTTTAACTTACTGGGTGCTATTTTATTTTTCAAAGTAGGGGCCCTTCTGTAGGTGACTTTGGGTCTTTGGCGCAGGGAGGTGTTCAAGTGGGGGTCTTGTTTAAGGATATTCCAATGTTTGGAAAGTATATGTTCCATCTTTCTGTGTTGGCTATGAAAACCCGTAATAAAGCGTACCTCTGGTTCTACCGGGGGTTTGGTAATCTTGGGTTTCTTGCCCGGCAAGTACTGGTTGTAGGCCTGTTCTATCAATGATGTAGGATAACCTTTCTCTAGAAACTTGTTTTTGAGGTGCGTACTCTGAGTGACATAATCGCAAGTTCTAGTGCAGTTCTGCCTGAGAATGCAGAACTGCCCTTTTGGGATATTGTTCTTCCATAGAGGGTGGTGGCAGCTGTCATAGTGCAAATAAGAATTTCCAGCAGTGGCTTTGGTGTAGTTACGAGAAAAAATATGATCACCTTCATGATTGAGTTCTAAATCAAGGAAGGCTAAGCTATCCCTGTTCCAGACTGCTGTAAAGGAAAGGCCCAGGTCATTGGTGTTACAATGGGCGACAAAGTCATCGATCCGGGAGGGGGAACCATCCCAGATGACAACGATATCGTCGATGTAACAACCAAAAAGGACTATGTGCTTGGCAAAGGGGTTGTTATTCCAGATGAATACATTTTCCCAATGACCCATGGTCAGATTGGCATAAGACGGGGCAAAATTTGCGCCCATGGCAGTGCCATGGGTCTGTAGATAAAACTGATCTTCAAAGTGGAAATAATTGTGGGTGAGGCAAAATGACGTCGCTTCCAAAATAAAAGCAGCCTGTCTAGTATTGAGCATAGGGTCTGTTAATAGAAAGTTCTGTACAGCCAATAAACCCACCTCATGTGGGATAGACGTATATAACGAATTAACGTCAAGGGATAACCAGGAGTAATTTTCGGTCCATTTATAGGGAGACAAGAGTTCCATTAAGTGTGTAGAGTCACGTATGTAGGACTGTAAGGCTTGGGCCAAGGGTTTCAAGAAGGAGTCTATATATAGCGAGAATCCGCTAGTGATGCTATTCATGGAGGCCACAATTGGTCTACCAGGTGGATTTATATATTTTTTCTCGTAACTACACCAAGGCCACTGCTGGAAATTCTTATTTGCACTATGACAGCTGCCACCACCCTCTATGGAAGAACAATATCCCGAAAGGGCAGTTCTGCAGGCTCAGGCAGAACTGCACTAGAACTTGCGATTATGTCACTCAGAGTACGCACCTCAAAAACAAGTTTCTAGAGAAAGGTTATCCTACATCATTGATAGAACAGGCCTACAACCAGTACTTGCCAGGCAAGAAACCCAAGATTACCAAACCCCCGGAAGAACTGGAGGTACGCTTTATTACGGGTTTTCATAGCCAACACAGAAAGATGGAACATATACTTTCCAAACATTGGAATATCCTTAAACAAGACCCCCACTTGAACACCTCCCTGCGCCAAAGACCCAAAGTCACCTACAGAAGGGCCCCTACTTTGAAAAATAAAATAGCACCCAGTAAGTTAAAATGCAAAACCAAAGATAATTCCCTTTGTCTCAATACCTTAGTGGGAATGTATAGGTGTAATAAACCATTGTGCTTAACCTGTGGCTTTGTGAACCATGGCCAAAAAAGTTTTACCCATAAAGGTAGACTCTTCACTTTCGACAAATTCCACAGCTGTTCCAGCGACTACGTAGTGTATTGCCTTATATGCCCTTGTAAGCTTTTGTATGTAGGCCGGACCATTTGCCCATTAAGACAGCGCTTTGGTAAGCACCGTCGTTTGGTTGAATTAGGTAGCGACAAACACAGTGTACCACGTCACTTTTTAAAATATCATGCTCACTCCACTAGAGGCCTACAAGTTTGGGTCATTGAGTCCATACCAAAAGATCTGTCTGAAGCCAAGCGTTTCTCGCGTTTGTGCGAGTGCGAAACGTTCTGGATTTACGCCCTTGACACGCTTGCCCCTAATGGACTCAATGAGGAACTGGAAATTAACACTATCCTCTAAACATTCAGAATGGTTTCTGTTTTATTTGTCTTGGTTTAGCTTGCCTGCCCACTATCAGCTATTTGGTAATAATGTTATTCATGCATTGTTGCATATATCATTTTCATGCAAACAAATACATACAAACAATATATACAAACAAATTGCATACAAATGCGATCATGTATGCGAGGAACTGGAAATCAACACCTTCCTATATATATTCAGAATGGTTTCTCTGGCATTTACCTTTGTTTAGCTGGTTTACTTACCATTGGCTATCTAATAATGTTATTCACGCATTTCTTGCACATATCATTTGTATGCTATTATGAGTGCTCCATAAGTCGCAATCCAATATATTTAACCTTTTGTTTTAATTGTCGCACCAATCATTCAGGGGTGTGACATTCAGCATATTGTATGTATCATGTATAGCAATAATCCTTTATTTTTATTTTTGTTTCCATTTTTTCATTATTTTTTCATTATTTTTTCATTAGTATAGAATGGTTTCTGTTTTATTTGTCTTGGTTTAGCTTGCCTGCCCACTATCGGCTATTTGGTAATAATGTTATTCACGCATTGTTGCATATATCATTTTCATGCAAACAAATACATACAAACAATATATACAAACAAATCGCATACAAATGCGATCATGTATGCGAGGAACTGGAAATCAACACCTTCCTATATATATTCAGAATGGTTTTTCTTGCATTTACCTTTGTTTAGCTGGTTTACTTACCATTGGCTATCTAATAATGTTATTCATGCATTTCTTGCACATATCATTTGTATGCGATTACGGGAGCTCCATAAGTCGCAATCCTATATATTTTACCTTTTGTTTTAATTGTCGCACCAATCATTCAGGGGTGTAACATCCAGCATATTGTATGTATTATGTATAGCAATAATCCTTTATTTTTACCTTTGTTTCCATTTTTTTCATTATTTTTTTATATATTTTTTATTATTATTTTTTCATTATTATTTTTCCAATTTTTTTTCCATATATTTCTCTGCACATATATATATATATATATATATATATATATATATATATATATATATATATCCTTTTTCTTTTATCATCCATTTTTTCATTTTTTTTATTTAATTTTTATTTTTTACATTGTCATATAATAATTCTTTTCATGCAATTTTTAATTAACTTTTACATTTTTTGAAACCCCCCCCCCCTTTTTTTCATTATCCAATTTACCTTGTGATCATGTCTTCATAATATATTTTTATAATACTTCTATGATAGTTTATCATAAATGCTCTGATATATATGCATATATATACTCTTGAGACACATCTTCTTTTAGTCATTCACCCTTTTTAGATATATAGTTCTCTAGTAATAATTTTTTTCCCCAGCTTTCTTTTATCAGACATCCAGCTTGCTCATAAAGATACAGATATGTGTTCTGGACTTGTTATATAACATTGCTATTGTCCGTGGTTCATATATTGACACTCCGGTATTGATACAATCAGCTGTGAACGTCCACCCATTACCTTTGATCTGCTATAAATAGCTCTTCACTGTTTTCCCTACTCTACACTTGATAAAGGAGCGTACATGTGCCGTACAGACCCTGCGCATGCTCAGAAACGCGTTGTGTTTTTTCTCCTCTTTGACAACATTGCCAGCGGCTTCCTGGGCTGCCGCTCCGTCCTCCCGCAGAGACAGGCTGTGTACCGTCCTGGCCTCCCCGCCAGACTGCGTCGTGTTTGGAGGCATCCCCGGGGAATCACTGACTGTTCCCTTCCCCCTCTTCTATCAGGAATCACATCTGTCTGTTCTATATACCGCTCCTAAATGTAAGTTGATACTTTGTTTTTATATTGGTGAATAAATGATTTTACTTAGTGGCGCTCCTCTCTCGCTTTAGGCCTGGCTGAGCCAGTGTCAGGCCTACAGTGCTAGCTGGTCCGGAGAGTGCAAGGAAGTGATGTGCTGGAGGAGTGAGGAGTGATACTCTGCAAGCAAGGAAGTGGAGGAGGAGAAGAGGAGATTGTATATACCGAGGTGTATATAGTTGGTCCCTACATTGACATTTAATTACCTGGCCATCTCTTAAGCTCCCTATCCCCATCCAGGTTTAATCCCCCTCAATAAAACATAAAAAAAAACAAGTGCAAAGACTACTTTCATGTCTCTGAGCGAGTGAGAAGTGTGTGCCTGGCTGGGGCAGGGTGACAGACGGACCGCTACATTCAGCAGCCCCTACGGGGGTACCGCTAAACAACTTTGTTTACATCGCAAAAAATATAAAAAACAGTGGTGATCAAATGCCATCAAAATAAATCTCTATTTGTGTAAAAAAAAATCAATAAACGTTGTGTGGGTATAGTGTTGCATGGCTGCGCAATTATCAGTTAAAGTAGTGCAGTTCTAAATAATAAAAAAATGGCCTGGTCATGAAGGGGGTAAAATTGTCTGGAGCTCAAGTGGTTAAATGTGAATTACAGGCAGATAAAAAAAAATATGAATATCTAGCTGCATTAATTTCCATATTTTTTTTATCTGCCTGTAATTCACATTTAACCACTTGAGCTCCAGACAATTTTACCCCCTTCATGACCAGGCCATTTTTTTATTATTTAGAACTGCACTACTTTAACTGATAATTGCGCAGCCATGCAACACTATACCCACACAACGTTTATTGATTTTTTTTTTACACAAATAGAGATTTATTTTGATGGCATTTGATCACCACTGTTTTTTATATTTTTTGCGATGTAAACAAAAAAAGACCAAAATTTGAAAAAAAATTTCTTCATAAAGTTTGGCCAAAATGTATTCTGCTGCATGTCTTTGCTAAAAAAAAAAAAATCCCAATAAGTGTATAATGATTGGTTTGCGTGAAAGTTACAGCTAGCTGCCATAACCCCTGTATAATTGTTTACTGTGGGCGACTCGGCATCTGATAAAGGTGGTCCTGGGGGCTCATTCACCACGGGATCACTTTTAGAGGCGGCGGGAGAGGTGCCCCCCTCCTGCAGCTTCCCAGTCATTTCCGAGCTTACCGGAGCCGTCGGTAAGCCAGGAACCGTTCCGATGCAGCCGATGGCTATGCATGAAGACGAGTGAGGGCAAGATGGCCCCCACGCGGCTCTATACCCTTGGAGGACCAAAGCGACCTCTGATGTCACTTCGGGCTCCCAGGCATAAAGTAATATTTTGTTTTTGTTTTATTAAGTCAAAATTTCAAAGTTGTTTTTTTTCTTTTACTCTTTTTGACCCCAGATCTCTCAATAAAAAGCACCTGTCTTCATGCTTATTTCTTTTATAAGGGGTGTTTACCTAAAAAATAAAATAAAAAAGTGAGTGTAAAAATAAAAAATAAAATAAATAAGAGAAAAAAAAAATGCGTGCTCGCGTGCAGAAGTGAACGTATACCTAAGTCGTGCCTGCATATGTAAATGGTATTCAAACCACACATGTGACGTATCGCCATGTTTGTTAGAGTGAGAGCAATAATTCCAGTCCTCCTCTGTAACTCTAAACAGGTAACCTGTAAAATTGTTTAAAACGTCACCTATGGAGATTTTTAAGTACCGTAATTTGTCACCATTCCATTATGTGCAATTTTAAAGCATGACATGTTAGGTATCTATTTACTTGCCGTAACATCATCTTTCACATTAGACAAAAAATTGAGGTAACTATTGTGTTTTGTTTTTTTATTCATTGAAGTTTTTTTCTGAAAATTGCGTTTGAGAAAGCACTGCGCACATACTGTGTGATATAAAATATTGATTGATCACCATTTTATTCTCTGTGGTCTCTGCTAAAAAATATATATATATGTAATGTTTGGGGGTTCTGAGTAATTTTCTAGCAAAAAAAAAAAAGATTTTAACTTGTAAACACTGAGTCTGAAAAATAGGTCTGGTCCTTAAGTGGTTAATGCAGCAGATGAAAGACACATCATGCACTTACCATAGGCGTGCGCACAGGGTGTGCCAGGTGTGCCCAGGCACACCCTAATCACACTGTGCAGCACAGATCCCCCCACTGCCCTGGCTCCCCCCCTCCTTCCCCTCACAGTGCTGCCAGCTTCCCAACTCTCCTCTCCCTCCGGCTGTTGCTGTGGGGATGTTTTAGGATGAGTAAGGGAAGGGGCCGGTAAATATGTAACTTACCGGCCCCTTCCCTTTCATCGTGAGTGATCGGTATTATGTGTTTGAGCTTTGCGGTGCACACCCTAATGTAATAGGCTACGCACACCTATGGCACTTACCTTCAACATCGGACGATGTGCACCAATGTCATCAGCACAAAACTGACATAACCAGTGGGACCCATGTCTTCCAATCTACTGTCCGGAGAAGTCTGGCCAGAGGTGGTCTTCATGGAAGAATTGTGGCCAAAAAGCTATACTTCTGACATGGAAACACCACGGCAAGACTGAGCACTGAAACAAGACACAAGGTGGTTATACTGCATCAGCAAAGTCTCTTCCAGGCAAAGGTTTCAAAGAAAACAGAAGTACTGTTCAAGATCTTTTGAAGAAGCTTAACCGCTTCAGCCCCGGAAGATTTTACCCCCTTCCTGACCAGAGCACTTTTTACAATTTGGCACTGCGTCACTTTAACTGACAATTGATATCGTTCGACGCTGTACCCAAATGAAATTTGCATCCTTTTTTTTCCCACAAATAGAGCTTTCTTTTGGTGGTATTTAATCACCTCTGCAGTTTTTATTTTTTACGCTATAAACAAAAAAAAAAGAGCGACAATTTAGAAAAAAAAACAATATTTTTTACTTTGTGCTGTAATGAATATCCCCCAATTTAAAAAAAAAACAAAACAAATTTCTTCATCAGTTTAGGCCAATATGTATTCTTCTACATATTTTTGGTATAAAAAAAAAAAAATAAACAAATATATTATATATATATATATATATATATATATATATATATATATATATATATATATATATATATATATATATATATATATATATATATATATCTCGCAATAAGCGTATATTGATTGGTTAGAGCAAAAGTTATAACGTCTGCAAACTATGGGAACAATTTATGGCATTTTTATTATTTTATTTTTTTACTAGTAATGGCGGTGATCTACGATTTTTAGCGGTACTGCGACATTGCGACAGACAAATCCGAGACCCTATAACACTTTTTTGGGACCATTGGCATTTATACAGCAATCAGTTCTATAAAAATTCACTGATTACTTACATAGTTACACAGTTAGTAAGGTTGAATAAAGACACCAGTCCATCCAGTTCAACCTGAGTGAGTCTGGGTGTCTACAGTTATCCCTATCCCTGTACATTGCATCTCATTAAGATGCTCATTTATTATATTATTATTTATTTAAGGTACCCATATAGCGCCGTCAATTTACACATACATCACACACTCACATCGGTCCCTACCCTCAAGGAGCCCACAATCCAAGGTCCCCAACTCACACCCATATACCAGGGCCAATTTTGGACAGAAGCCAATTAACCTACCAGCATGTCTTTGGAGTGTGGGAGGAAACTGGAGTACCCAGAGGAAACCCACGCAGGCACAGGGAGAACATGCAAACTCCAGGCAGGTAGTGTCATGGTTTGGATTCAAACTAGAGACCCTTTTTTACTGCTATGTGAGAGTGCTACCCACTACACCACTGTGCCGCCCTCTGGTGGGGGGGTCAGCCTGTCAGTGCTCAGACTATATGCCGCACGCTGAATTAAATTGGTCTGCATGGCTGTTGTCCCAGAAGGAAGCCTCTTCTAAAGATGATGCACAAGAAAGCCCGCAAACAGTTTGCTGAAGACAAGCAGACTAAGGACATGGATTACTGGAACCATGTCCTGTGGTCTGATGAGACCAAGATAATCTTATTTAGTTCAGATGGTGTCAAGCGTGTGTGGCAGCAACCAGGTGAGGAGTACAAAGACAAGTGTGTCTTACCTACAGTCGTCAAGCATGGTGGTGGGAGTGTCATGGTCTGGGGCTGCATGAGTGCTGCCAGAACTGGGGACCTACAGTTCATTGAGGGAACCATGAATGCCAACATGTACTGTGACATAGTGAAGGAGAGCATGATCCCCTCACTTCGGAGACTGGGCTGCAGGGCAGTATTCCACCATGATAACGACACCAAACACACCCCCAAGACGACCACTGCCTTGCTAAAGAAGCTGAGGGTAAAGTTAATGGACTGGCCAAGCATGTCTCCAGACCTAAACCCTATTGAGCATCTGTGGGGCATCCTCAAACAGAAGGTGGAGGAGCGCAAGGTCTCTAACATCCACCAACTCCGTGATGTCATCATGGAGGAGTAGAAGAGGACTCCAATGGCAACCTGTGAAGCTCTGGTGATCTCCATGCCCAAGAGGGTTAAGACAGTGCTGAAAAATAATGGTGGTCACACAAAATATTGACACTTTGGACCCAATTTGGACATTTTCACCTAGGGGTGTACTCACTTTTGTTGCCAGCAGTTTAGACATTAATGGCTGTGTTGAGTTATTTTGAGGGGACAGAAAAATTGACACTGTTATACAAGCTGTACACTCACTACATTATATTGTAGCAAAGTGTGATTTCTTCAGTGTCAAAGTGTTCTCAAGTTATAAATAAAATATTATGTGAGGGGTGTACTCACTTTTGTGAGATACTGTATGTATGCTGATTTATTTGAATTTGCTGTATTGAAAGGTTTCTAAAATTACAGAAGCTACAAGCCCTGTAGATCAGCACAGCCTTGGAGTCAGCGTGTCCTTACCCGGCTCTGCTATATCAATAATTCACAGCTTGAGAAAAATGCATTAGAATATAAAAGTAAAACAATTGTGGCCTCAATAAGAACCAGTTACGATTGGGTGTATGTAAAAATCTGTACATTCAGTATTAAGGGATTGTAAAACACTTATGCCCCGTACACACGGTCGGATTTTCCGACGGAAAATGTGTGATAGGACCTTGTTGTCGGAAATTCCGACCGTGTGTGGGCTCCATCACACATTTTCCATCGGATTTTCCGACACACAAAGTTTGAGAGCAGGATATAAAATTTTCCGACAACAAAATCCGTTGTCGGAAATTCCGATCGTGTGTACACAAATCCGATGGACAAAGTGCCACGCATGCCCAGAATAAATAAAGAGATGAAAGCTATTGGCCACTGCCCCGTTTATAGTCCCGACGTACGTGTTTTACGTCACCGCGTTCAGAACGATCGGATTTTCCGACAACTTTGTGTGACCGTGTGTATGCAAGATAAGTTTGAGCCAACATCCATCGGAAAAAATCCTAGGATTTTGTTGTCGGAATGTCCGAACAAAGTCCGACCGTGTGTACGGGACAATAGGCTTACATATAAAAAAAATATATTTCTCACCTTATTTGAACCTGAAGGCAAGAGGTTCAATGGGGTTGAGGCTTGCTTGCTTGCATTGGGTTGCACTGATCAGTTTGGCCAAGTGCCCTGGAGGACAAAATCCTATTGAGATGCTTTATACTACTTCCGGAAAAACAAAATTGCATGCATGCAATTGGACCATTGCTAGTAGGATTAACCACTTCTGACACTTCACTCCTACATGTAAAAATCTACTTTTTTTGCTAGAAAATTACGTAGAACCCCCAAACATTATATATATATATATATATATATATATATATATATATATATATATATATTCTTAGCAGAGGCCCTATAAAATAAAATAATGAGTTTTGCAATTTTTTTATGTCAGGCCATATTTGCGTGGCGTTCTTTCAAAAGCAATTTTATTGGAAAAAATATACTTTAAATCAATTTTAGTTCACACAAACAAAATATAATACCTATTTTTTTGGTAAAATATAAAAAAGTAATGTAAGGCCGAGTAAATAGATACCTAACATGTCATGTTTTAAAATTGCATCCACCTGTGGAATGGTGGCAAACTGGGATGCTTAAAGCGGAGGTTCGCTGAAAATAAATATTAAAAGCCAGCAGCTACAAATACTGCAGTTGCTGACTTTTAATATATGGACACTTACCTGTCCAGGGAGCCCGCGATGTCGGCAGCCGAAGCCGATCCGTCCTTCGGCTCTCGGCTGCTGCCATCGCCATCCTCGGTAAGGGGATAAGGAAGTGAAGCCATGCGGATAAGGAAGTGAAGCCATGCGGCTTCACTTCCTGGTTCCTTACTGCGCATGCGCGAGCCGCGCGTCCTCACAGGTCCCTGTTGTATTCTGTGTCTCACAGAATACAGCGGGGGAGGGCGGGGGAGGCGGTGGAAGTGGCGTAGGTCACCGCAATCACCGCGGTGATCTATGCCAGGAAGTGGGAGCAAATACCTGTATTAGACAGGTATCTGCTCCCTCCTCCCCCCTGAAAGGTGCCAAATGTGACACCGGAGGGGGGGAGGAATCCAAAAAGTGGAAGTTCCATTTTTGGGTGGAACGCCACTTTAAAATTCTCCATAGGTGACCCTCTAAACGCCTTAAGGCCCCATTCACGCCTGAGCGTTTTGTAGCTTGAAGCCTGAAGCTACAAAGTGCTGGAGGGGAAAAAATCAATTATTCTCTATGAAGATAGTTTTAGGCAGATTTGGGCATTTTTCTGTTCTTTACACAGATCTGGGGTCTATTATACCCCTAAATCTCGCCTCTGGCCTCCAATGCAGCTGATCAGACCCAGACCTCTATCCCTAACATTTAACGCTAACCCTTATGCCCCGTACACACGGTCGGATTTTCCGACGGAAAATGTTGGGAGCTTTTTGTTGGAAATTCCGACCGTGTGTAGGCTCCATCAGACATTTTCCATCGGAATTTCTGTCACACAAAATTTGAGATCTGGATCTCAAATTTTCTGACAAAATCCGTTCTCGTAAATTCTGATCGTGTGTACACAATTCCGATGCACAAAGTTCCACGCATGCTCAGAATCAAGCAGAAGAGCCGCACTGGCTATTGAACTTAATTTTTCTCGGCTCGTCATACGTGTTGTATGTCACCGCGTTCTTGATGTTCTGAATTTCTGACAAGATTTGAGTGACCGCGTGCATGCAAGACAAGTTTAAGCCAACATCCGTCGGAGAAAAAAACATGGATTTTGTTGTCGGAATGTCCGATCGTGTGTACAGGGCATAACAGTTACAAACACATGAAAATGACCGCTCTGACTCTGAGAACCTCCAATGTTGTAGTTCAGGTTCTCAGGTTCAGACGACCTCCCACTCATCACAACACTTGAATAAAGATAAATTGGAAGAACCAGAACTCTGAAATCCATCCATATTCTTTATTCCATTAAAATCAAGTTACAAGGTAACTGCTGACATGTTTTGGCGAGTAGCCTTGTTCACAGCAGAGTTACCAACATGAACAACACAGATATATGTATAAAACAAAGTGACTGTGACCATTTCCATTTGTTAATTAGTATAATTAGCAGTAAATGAGAACCACCGCTGCAAAGAGTCTCTCTAGGAATGGAAACTTGTCACACAAATATATTAAAAGATATATATGGTGAAACACAAACATAATATACATGAAAGAAAGAAAAATGTTACAATTTGATAGACACAAGTTCAATAATTTAAAAACATCAAATAAATTAATTTGGCATGTATAGATCAAGACCAAGATCCCAGAACAAACAAAGATCTTATAGCAAGAAATGTTAGAGAGATAGAGATAGGTGGAAGAATCACAGACTGTGGGTTAATGTATATAATAAGTAGTATTACTTACTAATGTAAAAACAAATCTACATCATATCTGTTATTCATCCCAGCCGGTGTTCTAGTTTTTGAATTGAATATCCACCAAACTTCTCGTTCCAGAATATTACGGTGGGTATTACTCCCAGGTGGATTACTCACTCTTTCCAAACCATAAAAAGTAAAAGAGGACATGTCTCCAAGATGTCCATATTTAAAATAGACACATTTGATAGTCCTTTATCACTTGATACGATAGTCCTTGATACGAAGCTCCATGGAAGTGCTCTTCCACTCGTGGCCTAAGAGGTCTAATTGTGCAACCCAAATACTGTAGATTGCAAAAAGTACACTCCACAGCATACACTACATTGGGAGAGCCTCAATTAATATAATCCTGCAGAAAAAAACTCCTTCCCTGTTGAGCAAGATAGCACTGTCTTTTTTTTTGTATGTTTCTTACAAGAGTGACACGTGATAACACCACAGGCATATAATCCATTGGTGTCCTCTCCAAACCTTTATATTGAAACAGACAGGGCGATAATATCCCTCCCAGGGTTTTCTCCCGACGGCTGGAAAATCTACACAAATTTTTGACAAATGGAGAGAGATCCCCATCCGTGGACAGAATAAGTAGTCAAAATGACATCCTTAATTAAATTAAACTCCCCCTGAGTAGGTAGCAGTGGCGGCTGGTGGGGTTTTTTTTGGGTGGGCGGCAAACAACCACCCCCGGCACCTAAACCCCCCCGCTGTCTGTTGGTCCACTGGCACTTATCCCATCGGCGGTGGGGATCGGCGGGCGCACAGCATCGGTGGGCACACAGCGGCGGGCACATTGGGCAGGGGATCAGGCTGTGGTGGGCATCTGGCAGCGTCTCCTGTGTCCTCTTTTCTCCTGAGATCACGGCGGCTTCCGTCGTGCATCTCCTCCCCTCCTCCTAGGTGTCCAAAAAGATCACTTAACCTTTCAGCCAATCGGGAAATGGGTATCAGACCCGCGCTTCCTGATTGGCAGAGAGGGGATTCAGTGTTAGAAAAGTGAATATTCATTTGGTTTTCTAACACCCCTGGGTGGGCTCCGAGTGCAATACTCTGCGCTCTGAGTCTATCCTATTTTGAAGCCAATTAGAGCCTATGGCTCTAATCAGGTGCTTCAAAAAAACACCCCAGCCGCTGTAATTCATGCACCTGGCATCCTGAAAGGGGCCGGATGCGTAAATAGGGGGTAGCTGCATTGGCATGGATAGAGGGGGCGGCACCTGTGTGCCCTTAATGGATGGCCCACCCCTGGTAGGTAGTTACAAAAGTAAGGGTACCGTCAGCATTAGATTTACAAGTCTTGCGAGATTTATGTTTTAATAGGGCAGAACTATCTCTATCTGCAACTGTAGCTATTGCTCTATTAACATCTTTAGACTTATATTAAACATGCTACTAATCTCGAGGCTACTATATTGCACTCTTGAGCAAGTGTGGAAATGGGAGTTATGTCCCTTAAGACAGCTGAGAACTTGTTGGTTCATGATCCAGTAGTCCCAGTTTTTCATCATTTACCTAAACTACACAAAAATACCCTGACAATTCAGGGCACGTCCCCATGTTGCTGGGATAGGTTCACTTTTTGAGAAACTGGGCCACTGGATTGACCTATATTAGCAACCGCTGGTATTAAGGTTACCGGGTCATATAAAGGATACGACTGCTGTTCTGGCTAGCACTAAGAATATGACTTGGAATGATATTTCTATTTGGATTACTATGGATGTGAAGGCATTATATTCTTGTATTCCCCAAGAATTAGCTCTTGATGCCCTCAGGTTTCATCTCCAACATTATATCTTTTACAGTGTGGAACTCAGAGTTTATTGTGATGACAGTGGATTTCTTGTTAAGACACAACTTGTTTTTCTTTTGATAACATCTTTTATCTTCAATGTAGAGGTGCCTCCATGGGGCAAAGCTTTCCCCCCCTAGCTAATTTATATACGAGGTAGTGGGAGGAACTGTTTTCTTTTCTCTCCCAAAAACCCTTTCATCAGCTATATTAAATGGTATGGTTGTTTTATAGTTGACCTTCTGTTTATATGGGAGGGTACCCCAGGAGACATTTCTATTTTTAATTAGTTTCTTAACAAAAATAATCTGAATTTAGAATTTAGCTGTGACTTCAACATACGTGACATCAACTTTTTGGATATCAATTTGGAGGGCAATTACACAAGTGGGACTATATCCACCCATACTTATTGGAAGGAATGTGCTCGAAATTCAGTACTGCTGATGACTAGTTGTCACCCAGCACACACAATTAGATCAGTCCCACTTGGGGAATGTATAAGAGCTAGGAAGAATTTGTCTACAGAGGTAAGTTTATGTCAGAAACCATGAAATAGACCGAGACAGAAGTACAGTTAAATCACACTTGTTTAATAATAAAAGTAAAAAGAACAAACGTAGTCACAATATAGCCAGAGTTCAGTAATTGGAACAGATAGTCAGCCAAGCCAGAAGTCAGGGATCAAAGTAGTGGAACAGCAAGCAGGATCTGGAGCCAGAAGGGATGTCAGCAAAGCCAGCCTTTAAACAGGAACGCAGGAGATAGTTTCTTGTGATATGTCCAAGGCGAAGGCAGAGCTCCTCTGGACTGGACAGCTTAAGTAGGTAGGACTGACGAGCAGGATCATCAACAGCTGAGTAACTGTGGAGAGAGATGGGAGCTGGCAATTAGCCGACAGCTCAGCGGCCAGCTCAGAGAAGGAAGGGCTGAGCCCAGCCCTGACAGTTTTGCTCAAGAGTGTGATATACTGTAGTAGCCTCGAGATTAGTAGCACATAAATATAATTCTACAGATGTTAAACTGGAGTTCCGCCGGTGGAAAAAAAATTAAAAGTCAGCAGCTACAAATACTGCAGCTGCTGGCTTTTAATATAAGGACACTTACCTGTCCAGGGAGCCCGCAATGTCGGCACCTGAAGTCAATCTTCGGAGCGACTCCCGCGTGCTGCCGCTGCCATTCTGTTCCCCCCTGAAAGGTGTCAAATGTGACAACGGAGGGAGGAATCCGAACAGCGGAAGATCCATTTCTGGGTGGAACTAATACCCACCGCAATCTTCTGGAATGAGAAGTTTGGTGGATATTCAAAAACATTCAAAAACAAAAACACCGGCTGGAATGAATTACAGATATGATGTATATTTGTTTTTACGTTAGTTAGTAATACTAGTTATTATATACATTAACCCACAGTCTGTGATTCTTCCACCTATCTCTATCTCTCTGACATTTCTTGCTATAAGATCTTTGTTTGTTCTGGGATCTTGGTCTTGACCTATGTATGCCGATTGATTTTATTTGAGGTTTTTTAAATGATTGAACTGGTGTCTATTAAATTGTAACATTTTTCCTTATTTCATGTATATTATGTTTGTGTATCACCATATATAACTTTTTATATATTTGTCTGACAAATTTCTATTCCTAGAGTGAATCTTTGCAGCGGTGGTTCTCATTTATTGCTAATTATACTAATTAACTAATGGAAATGGTCACAGTCACTTCGTTTTATACATATATCTGTGTTGTTCATGTTGGTAACTCTGCTGTGAACAAGACTACTCGCCAAAACATGTCAGCAGTTACCTTGTAACTTGATTTTATCTGAATAAAGAATATGGATGAATTTCAGAGTTCCGGTTCTTCCAATTTATCCTAACCCTAATGCCGCGTACACATGGTCGGATTTTCTGACGGAAAATGTTGGATGTGAGAAAGTCCGACCGTGTGTATGCTCCATCGAACATTTGCTGTCGGACTTTCCGATCGTGTGTACACAAGTCTGACGCACAAAAGTCCATGCATGCTCGGAATCAAGCAGAAGGAGCTGCACTGGCTATTGAACTTCCTTTTTCTCGGACCTTCGTACGTCTTGTACGTCATCGCGTTCCCATGTTTGTAATTGTTGGCCAACATTTGTGTGACTGTGTGTATGCAAGACAAGTTTGAGCCAACAACCTTTGAACAAAAATCCACGGTTTTGTTGGCAGAAAGTCCGATCGTGTGTACGAGGCATAACAGTTAACCCTAACATTTACCACTAACCCTTAGCCCTAACTATTAATGCTAACCCTAATCCTTAACTCTAACTCTTAACCCTAACATTTAACCTTAACCCTTACCCTAATATTTAACCCTAATGCCGCGTACACACGAGCGGACTTTACGGCAGACTTTGCTCGGCGGACTTTTCGACAGACTTTACGACGGACTTTCTGAATGAACGGACTTGCCTACACACAATCCACCAAAGTCCGTCGAATTCGTACGTGATGATGTACGACCGGACTAAAACAAGGAAGTTCATAGCCAGTAGCCAATAGCTGCCCTAGCGTGGCTTTTTGTCCGTCGAACTAGCATACAGACGAGCGGACTTTTCGACCGGACTTGATTTCGACGGATTGATTTAAAACATGTTTCAAATCTAAGTCCGTCCAACTTTTGAGAAAACAAAGTCCGCTGGAGCCCACACACGATCGAATTGTCTGATGAAATCCAGTCCGCCGGGCAAAGTCTACCGTAAAGTCCGCTCGTGTGTACGCGGCATAACCCTTAACCCTGGCATGCTACTTTGAACCCATGAAGCCACATGAAAAGTTGCAGTCCATTGATGGCAATGGATCCCCTTCAAATCTATGAGACATAAAGTGGTTCGAAAGGCAGAAGGTTTTTTTATCTTCATGCATGAAGATAAAAAACCTTCAGTGTGCAGCTCCCCCTTCAGCCCCCCCTAATACATACCTGAGCTCAACCTTGATCAATGCAATGTTGCACGAGAGCCTCGGCTATCCAGGTCTCTCCCTAATCGTTGGCTGAGACGGTAGCAGGCGCAATTGGCTCCTACTGCTGTCAAAGTCAGTGAGCCAATGAGGATAGTGAGGGGGTGGGGCCGGGCCACAGCTCCGTGTCTGTATGGACCCCCATAGCAAGCTGCATGCTGTGGGTGCACTCAACAGGAGGGAGGGGCCAGGAGCGCCAGCAGGGGGCCCGAGAAGAGGGGGAGCTGGGATGCTCTGTTCAAAACTACTGCACAGAGGAGGTAAGTTTGTTATTTTTAAACAAAAAAAAAAACAAGAATTTAGTATCACTTAAATGTCGCAGTAATTTTGAAAAGGAACCTGTACTACTTTGATGCGACTAGAATGCCAGAGAGTGTAAAGCCGTATCAAAGTCGCATCAAAGTAACACTCAATACTTTCTTATTGGGCAAAAAAAAAAAAAATTCAAAATACATAAAAAAAAAAAAAATGCAACGCTTGCATATTTGGTGCAATTCCATTGAAGTCTACTTCACCAAAAACACAATCTGCTACAGGAAAAAAAGCACCTAACCCTTTCCAAAAAAAAAAAAAAAACAGCTGCTGAAAATGCACAGATGTGATCGTGTCCCATAGAAAACCATGTTAAATGGACTGTAGTGCGTTTCTGCAAAACGCACTAACAAATGCATAGGTGTTAACCTAGCCTTAAGATTAAAAACTCAACAGGTTGTCAATCCTTCTCTACTTTATAAAAAAAAAAAAAGTGCTGTTCTTTCATGTAATGCACAATAACATACAACATAACGCACACTAACGCACTGCATGGATGTAAATGTTTTCTTTGCAGGAAAGGAAGTGCTTCATTTTACTTTTTTAACCCCTTCCCGCACAACCCCGGTGTCCCTTTAACAGTTTTTTTCACCCTGGGGACGGGGAGGAATGCCCAATCATATGACCACTGTTCAAGTTGCTCTTCAGAGTGCATGTGGCAGGCGGCAAGGAGGACCCTGCAGGAGTGCTCTGCAAGCGCATGCATTGCACATGGTTGCAGGGCACTTGAGGAGCGACCCTATTCATTTCAATTGGTCACGATCAGCCAAAAGAGGGTATAATGCCTGCCATGGCCGAGAAGCAAAGCATCACAATTGCAGCGAGCATACACCCACCGGCTGCAGCTAAAGGGGGTGTGGTAAGCAGTGGCGTATCCAGGGTATGGCACATATGGCAAGTGCCATGGGTGCCATATAAAGGGGGCTTCTAGGCTTATCACTGCCAGTGCTCATTAGTGCAGCTCATCAGTGCCAGTGCCACCTATCAGTACCAGTGTTACCTATCAGTGCAGCTCACCAGTGCCACCTATCAAAGCAGCTCATCAGTGCCACCTATCAGTAAAGCTCATTAGTGCCACCTATCAGTGAAGCTCATCAGTGCCACCTATCAGTGAAGCACATCAGTGCCACCTATCAGTGCAGCTCATCAAGTGCCACCTGTCAGTACCAGTGTCACTTATTAGTGCCCATAAATGCCGCAAATCAGTGCTGTCCATCACTGCCTATTAGTGTAGCTCATCAGTGCCAATCCATCATTTGTTAATTGGAAGATTAAAGAGCTTGGTCTTGACTTGTAGTTTTGTTAGCTGTTTTTTTTTTTTTGTTAAGGTTATCTGAAAGATGGGTTTCAAATGTTTTGACAGGGGCGCAGTTTCAGTGCTTGCCATAGGCGCCATTTTTACTAAATATGCAACTAGTGGTAAGGGGGTGGTAAAACTGCAACTCAACTGTGGGATTTCATCCCCCCCCCAATCACTAATGTGAACAATGATCAGGAGCCCATTCCACTGGCTTCCAAGCATTACTAGAGACTGTCACTGCGCAGTCACTATGTTGGGAGTACAGCACAGAAACCTCGGCCGCCCATTGACGCATGTGTGCACTCCATGGGCATTATAGCACACCCTCTTTGCCTCCGCACATATGCATTACGTAGGGGGCATAGAGGGAAAGATATAAAGAGAGTCTTTTTAATAATGGGGGGGGGGGGGTATAAAGCTAAAATTCAAAGGATTTTTGGATTTTTTGACTCCTGTTTCTATTCTGATTGTGAATCCTATTAATGACAGGTACTCTTTATTCTATAATCAATAGAGCATTGTAAATGATTGGGATATGAAGGACGAATGCAGGCGGGATAAAGGGGAGAAGTGACAGGGGGTGACCAGAACAAGATGGACGCGGGAGCCGAGGGGACTTCCGAAGGAAAATCTATCTAGAACAAAGGAAAATGCAGATCAATACCAGGAATGTGCTGGATAATGACTCACCATAACAACGCACATTCCTTGCAATAAATATCATTACATACGCCATAGTGTTTATGTCCTTATTTGAGGACGCAAATACAATTATATATTTTATTTGGCTAGAAATAGTGTCGTTATTGTTTAGAATTCAGAATCTCAGGAAAAGTTCTGCTTTGTCTCAGTGTTTCAATATTGATTCCATAATAAGAAGATATATTTATCATCGATTCCTTCCTCGCCGTGCGATATGTAAAGTGTAAACAACAAACAAAGGATCTCAATTTACTAAACATATTATATTACCGATAGAAGAGTCCTTAGGCTACTATTAGGCTTCTTGCGCTTGGTTGTAAGGTCGGGTATATGGTATTACAGGCACCCGGGAGCCACTGCTACATTGTATTTTTGCCCATAGAACTGCATTACAGAAAATACAAGCGTGTGCGTAACCACCAGCATGTACCCGTGCGCTTGTATGGACGTATTTTTCAAAACGTAAAATTTAAAGAGTGCCGGTAATTATGTGCGCATAACCCCATTTACACTTGTGTGTGAAAAAGAGCAAGAAAAAAATCCTGGACGGCCGCACACCGATACAACCTCTTTATTGTGTGATTTAACCACTTCCGGACGCTGATATACGTCCTAACGTTGAAGAGGAATATCATTGTTATGACATCAGCTAGCTGCCATAACCCCGGTATCCTCTTCTTCGGCCGGTGGTCCAGTTTATGATAATAGTGGTCTCTGTGGCGGATTCGCCACAAGATCACTCTTATCTGCGGCAGGAGAGGGGGTCCCCCCTCCCGCCGCGCTCCGGTGTCCTCCGCTGCTTACCGGAGCTGTTGATAGCGGCGGAGGCAATCAGATCCTTCTTGCTGTTAGGTATGGAGATGAGTGAGGGGAAGATAGCCCCCACCCATTTCCATACCATTGCAGGGCGGAAGCGACATCAAAAAGTCACTTCCGCCCATAGCTCTTAAAGGGCCATTTTTTTTTTCAAATGACAAAAAAATGTTATTTTATTTTTTTTATTCCATTTTAATGCAAATATGCCCCCAGATCTCATATTTAAGAGGTCCTGTCATGTTATATTTTCTATTACAAGGGATGTTTACATTCCTTGTAGTAGGAATAAAAGCGACATTTTTTTTTTTCTTTTAAAAGAACAGTATAAAAATAAAAAATATGAGGTAAAATAAATTAGAAAAAAAAAATGTTTTTAAACAAGCCCCGTCCCGCCGAGCTCGCGCGCAGAAGCGAACGTGAGTAGCGCCCACATATGAAAATGGTGTTCAAACCACACATGTGAGGTATCACCGCAATGGTTAAAGCCCTAGACCTCCTCTGTAACTCAAAACATGCAACCTGTAGAATTTTTTAAACGTCGCCTATGGAGATTTTTAAGGGTAAACGTTTGTCGCCATTGCACGAGCGGGCAGAATTTTGAAGAGTGACATGTTGGGTATCAATTTACTTGGCGTAACATTATCTTTCACAATATAAAAAAAAAACTGGGCTAACTTTACTGTGGTCTTATTTTTTCCATTCAAAAAAGTGTATTTTTTTCCAAAAAAAGTGCGCTTGTAAGACCGCTGTGCAAATATGGTGTGACAGAAAGTATTGCAATGACCGCCATTTTATTCTCTAGAGTGTTAGAAAAAAAAAATGTATAATGTTTGTGGGTTCTAAGTAATTTTCTAGCAAAAAACAAAACAAAACTGTTTTTAACTTGTAAACAACAAATCTCAAAAAGAGGCTTGGTCCTTAACCACTTCAGCCCCGGAAGGTTTTACCCCCTTCCTGACCAGAGCACTTTTTACAATTCGGCACTGCGTCGCTTTAACTGCTAATTGCGCGGTCATGCAATGCTGTACCCAAACGAAATTTGTGTCCTTTTCTTCCCACAAATAGAGCTTTCTTTTGATGATATTTGATCACCTCTGCCGTTTTTATTTTTTGCGCTATACACGGAAAAAGACCGAAAATTTTGAAAAAAAATGATATTTTCTACTTTTTGTTCTAAAAAAAATCCAATAAACTCAATTTTAGTCATACATTTAGGCCAAAATGTATTCGGCCACATGTCTTTGGTAAAAAAAATGTCAATAAGTGTATATTTATTGGTTTGCGCAAAAGTTATAGCGTCTACAAACTAGGGTACATTTTCTGGAATTTACACAGCCTTTAATTTATGACTGCCTATGTCGTTTCTTGAGGTGCTAAAATGGCAGGGCAGTACAAAACCCCCACAAATGACCCCATTTTGGAAAGTAGACACCCCAAGGAATTTGCTGAGAGGCATGTTGAGCCCATTGAATATTCATTTTTTTTGTCCCAAGTGATTGAATAATGACAAAAAAAAAAAAAAAAAATTACAAAAAGTTGTCACTAAATGATATATTGCTCACACAGGCCATGGGCATATGTGGAATTACACCCCAAAATACATTCTGTTGCTTCTCCTGAGTATGGGGATACCACATGTGTGGGACTTTTTGGGAGCCTAGCCGCGTACGGGGCCCCGAAAACCAATCACTGCCTTCAGGATTTCTAAGGGCGTACATTTTTGATTTTACTCCTCACTACCTATCACAGTTTCGGAGGCCATGGAATGCCCAGGTGGCACAAACCCCCCCCAAATGACCCCATTTTGGAAAGTAGACACCCCAAGCTATTTGCTGAGAGGCATGGTGAGTATTTTGCAGCTCTCATTTGTTTTTGAAAATAAAGAAAGACGAGAAAAAAAAATTTTTTTTTTCTTTTTTCAATTTTCAAAACTTTGTGACAAAAAGTGAGGTCTGCAAAATACTCACTATACCTCTCATCAAATAGCTTGGGGTGTCTACTTTCCAAAATGGGGTCATTTGGGGGGTTTTTTTGCCACCTGGGCATTCCATGGCCTCCGAAACTGTGATAGGCAGTGAAGAGTGAAATCAAAAATTTACGGCCTTAGAAAGCCTGAAGGCGGTGCTTGGTTTTCGGGGTCCCGTACGCGGCTAGGCTCCCAAAAAGTCTCACACATGTGGTATCCCCATACTCAGGAGAAGCAGCAGAATGTATTTTGGGGTGTAATTTCACATATTCCCATGGCATGTTTGAGCAATATATCATTTAGTGACAACGTTGCGCAAAAAAAAATAAAAAAAATAAAAAATTGTCTCTTTCCCGCAACTTGTGTCACAATATAAATTATTCCATTGACTCGACCTGCCTCTCAGCAAATAGCTTGGGGTGTCTACTTTCCAAAATGGGGTCATTTGGGGGGGTTTGAACTGTCCTGGCATTTTATGCACAACATTTAGAAGCTTATGTCACACATCACCCACTCTTCTAACCACTTGAAGACAAAGCCCTTTCTGACACTTATTGTTTACATAAAAAAATAATTTACTTTGAACCCCCAAACATTATATATTTTTTTTAAAGCAAATGCCCTACAGATTAAAATGGTGGGTGTTTCATTTTTTTTTTTCACACAGTATTTGCGCAGCGATTTTTCAAACGCATTTTTTGGGGAAAAAACACACTTTTTTACATTTTAATGCACTAAAACACACTATATTGCCCAAATGTTTGATGAAATAAAAAAGATGATCTTAGGCCGAGTACATGGATACCAAACATGACATGCTTTAAAATTGCGCACAAACGTGCAGTGGCGACAAACTAAATACATTTTTAAAAGCCTTTAAAAGCCTTTACAGGTTACCACTTTAGATTTACAGAGGAGGTCTACTGCTAAACTTACTGCCCTCGATCTGACCTTTGCGGCGATACCTCACATGCATGGTGCAATTGCTGTTTACATTTGACGCCAGACCGACACTTGCGTTCGCCTTAGCGCGAGAGCAGGGGGGACAGGGGTGCTTTTTTTTTTTTTTTTTTTTCTTTATTATTATTATTTTTTTATCTTATTTTTAAACTGTTCCTTTCATTTTTTTTTTTTTTTTAATCATTTTTATTGTTATCTCAGGGAATGTAAATATCCCCTATCATAGCAATAGGTAGTGACAGGTACTCTTTTTTGCAAAAATTGGGGTCTATTAGACCCTAAATTTCTCCTCTGCCCTCAAAGCATCTGACCACACCAAGATCGGTGTGATAAAATGCTTTCCCAATTTCCCAATGGCGCTGTTTACATCCGGCGAAATCTAAGTCATAAAATGCTCGTAGCTTCCGGTTTCTTAGGCCATAGAGATGTTTGGAGCCACTCTGGTCTCTGATCAGCTCTATGGTCAGCTGGCTGAATCACCGGCTGCATTTTCAGGTTCCCTGTTGAGACAGGAGAGCCAGAGAAAAACACGGAAGACGTTGGGGGGGAGGGGCATTCCCTCCCACTGCTTGTAAAAGCAGTCTAGAGGCTAATTAGCCGCTAGGATTGCTTTTACATGAAAGCTGACCGCTGGCTGAAAAGAATGATACCAAGATGATACCTAAACCTGCAGGCATCATTCTGGTATAACCACTCAAAGTCGTGAGTGCTGTACCTGAAGACAAAAAAATGGTTAACAATAAAGCACAGTAAACGGTAAGGTATAAAAAATTGCATACCTGAAAAGCAAACATGATAAAACATAATAACAATAAAACA
Source organism: Aquarana catesbeiana (assembly GCF_042186555.1). Taxonomy (NCBI): domain Eukaryota; kingdom Metazoa; phylum Chordata; class Amphibia; order Anura; family Ranidae; genus Aquarana; species Aquarana catesbeiana. The sequence goes on along the minus strand of NC_133336.1, from coordinate 174,666,613 downwards.
TTGCAGAATAGAATACAGTAAAAAAGAACAGAACAATAGAGAGAGAGAATAGAGAGGGAAAGAACAATAAAACGACAACTTTTTTTTTTTATTTTATATTTTTGTATGTGTTTTTTTTTTTTTTTTTTTTTACACTTTTTTTGTAACTAACTTTTATAACGGTAACCGGTTCCAGGTTCGGGTCTCTCAAAATGCGATGGCATCTTGGGAGACCCTGTGAAAGTGTGCCTAGTCTGTGGAATGCTGTACCCTACGCTAATACTCAACTAGTGAATGGTAGCGTTCAAAATATTCACCAATGCAAAGACCAGGATTGTCAGGACAGGAGGGACAATAATAGTGGGTGTCACGCCTATATCCGCGCTTGCTGCAGACACGACATCTTTTTTGGGGGGGTTCGTTGGGTAGGGGTACTCGGGAAGGACATAAAGAAAATGCCTCTCATGCAGCCGACTGCATTTGGTTGGGGATGTGAATGGGGGAAGTACGGGTGCTGCAGAAGCGGTGGGTTCCCAATTAGGATTGGCGAATGCAGCAGGAAGGGCACTATGGGCACGACGGGCCTGTGTTTGTCTTCTTGGTGGCAGCGCGACACTACTTGTGCTTGTCACCTCACCAGCTTGAACTGCACTTATGGGACTCGCCATGTCACCAAGTGTTACTGCAGTGCTGGTTTGACTACGACCGGGGTGTACTAGGCCGCTGGCGCTTGCCAGTTCACCAAAACGCTACCAAAAAAACTGTTAGCGATCGCAAGGATCAGGCCTGACTCTGCGAACGCTGCAGTTATGCGTTTAGTGTTTTGTAAGTGTCAGTGATCGATCGATACTGCACTTGGGTGGGCTGGGCTGGGCCGGGCGGAGGGGCAAAACGCAGGAGCTAGCAGGTATCTGGGCTGATCCCGCTAACACTGCGTTTGTGGGAACCCTAAACTGCTGGGGACGCTAGTATAGATCTGATTGGATCAGATATTGATCCGTTCAGATACTATACCACTAAGGGAGGTGTACGGTGCGTGCGTGGGTGTTAGCGGTACTGGCGCTAACCTGACGCTGCCTGGGGCTGGTGCTTGCCAGTTCACCAAAACGCTACCAAAAAAACTGTTAGCGATCGCAGGGATCAGGCCTGACTCTGCGAACGCTGCAGTTATGCGTTTAGTGTTTTGTAAGTGACAGTGATCGATCGATACTGCACTTGGGTGGGCTGGGCTGGGCCGGGCGGAGGGGCAAAACGCAGGTGCTAGCGGGTATCTGGGCTGATCCCGCTAACACTGCGTTTTCGGGAACCCTAAACTGCTGGGGACGCTAGTATAGATCTGATTGGATCAGATATTGATCCGTACAGATACTATACCACTAAGGGAGGCGTATGCTGCGTGCGTGGGTGTTAGCGGTACTGGCGCTAATCTGACGCTGCCTGGGGCGACGCATATCACCGCCGGGCGATCAGGGGGCTAAACCTTTATTCGGTAATAAACGGCGGGTGCCCTGACACTATAAAAAATAAACGAACTAACCAGCGTCACCCGTAACACTTATACGGTGATCAGTGGTGAAAGGGTTAACTAGGGGGCAATCAAGGGGTTAAAACCTTTATTAGATAGTATATGGGGGTCCCTGTCGCTATAAAACGCTGACGGCGAACCTAAATATTTACGTCCCTAACTAGCGTCACCAGCGACACTAATACAGCGATCAGAAAAATGATCGCTTAGTGACACTGGTGACAGGGGGTGATCAAGGGGTTAAAACTTTATTAGGGGGGGTTAGGGGGGTATCCTAGACCTAAAGGGGGGTAATACTAACTGCCCTAACACTGTAACTGTCACAAACTGACACTATGCAGTAATCAGAAAAAAAAAAATACTGCTAATGTCAGTTTGTGACAGGGGGGGGTGGTGATTGGGGGGGGATCGGGGGGCGATCGGGGGGGGGATCGGGGGTGTAAAGTATGCCTGGCATGTTCTACTGTGTGTGTTTGTGTTGTGTGCACTTACATGTCTTCTCTCCTCGGCGCTGGGACGGAAACTGCCAGACCGAGGAGAGATGACATCACATCCTCTGCCTGTGTGAAACTACACACAGGCAGAGGAGGATTCCCATTGGCTGGGAGCGATCGCGAGGGGGGGGCCACGATCGGATGGTCTCCCCCTCGCCTCCCGACGCTCCCAGTCAGATGCCGACCGCCGCTGGCACCGGGGGGGGGGTCCAATCGGACCCCCCGCCCGCGGGAGGCAGATCACGTACATGTACGTGATTCTGCCTGCCCGTGCCATTCTGCCGACGTATATATACGTTAGGCGGTCGGCAAGTGGTTAAAGCGGGGTTCCACCCAAATTTTGAACATTATCTCTATGCATTCTCTTCCTTGCCTAGATGCTGACATGCTGTGTAAAAAAATTTAAATCGCCGTAATTACCTTTTTTTTTCTAATCTTCTTAGCACTTCCTGGTTTTCCTCCCATGGGAGTAGGCGTGTTTCTAGCCTCTCCCAGACCTCCCACAGTCCCCTGGGAGCTAGTCTCAGGCTTCCCAGCATGCATTGTGCAACAGCGTCATCACAACATCTCTGCTCCCAGCATTCACCGCATCCAGGAAATACATGCTTGTGGGCTTCAAATGCCCACAATGAAGATGGAAACCGCCTTCAGTGAATTTTATAAGTTATTCTTTACAACGAAATCGGACACAGGCGGACTTATTACACAGAACATGTGAGTAGATAATCATGAGAAGAAAAGTTTGTGAATGAACTCCAAAAAAAAAAAAAAAAACGATAGATAGGTGGACCCCCGCTTTAAGTGGTTAAGATCCAAAACAGTCAGTCCATGCTATGCAGAGGTAGAGGCAATAGCTTACGTGTTTCACACCATAAATGAGTGCTTAATCTTAGCTAATATGGCTTAGTTTGACTGTGCATATAAATAGGGGTGGATGGCCAATCAAAATACATTTCCATTAAAGCCACCGCCCCTACACAATCAAACCAAAACAAGGAACACATGAAGGAGAACTCAGAAGGAGGTGAAGAACCTCATCAAGGAAACTATTCACAGTCCGCATCACCCTCAGAGGACATCCCACATGAAACATCAAAACCATAAGTGAATCACGCTTCCATGACTAAATAAAGAAATAAATGAAAACCTAAACCAATATTTTACCACATCACATTGAATAAAATGAAATTAATAATTTCATATATTTCAACAAAATATAAAATAATGGATATACAAATCGTAAATGAATGGCTATGTAGGTCATGAACAATAAGTAAAACAAAAGTGTATGATGTAAAATAATTCTTTGGAAAGATGTTTTTGTTCCAAAGACACATTCACAATAAACGTCACGGAGGATTACTATAACTACTATAAAATGTACTATATTTAACACATAAACCCCTGCGCTTATTGGGTGGGGGGGGGGGGGAGTGACCTCCGATCAACTAGTGAATGGAAATAAGAAGGACCCTTTGTTGATGCATACTTGTGTGTGACTTGTCATGCAACCTTGGACATCAAAGTCGCATGACAAGTCATTCCCCATGTTTTCCAATGATAACCATTCATATATGTACGACTTAAAGTCACAGCGACTTCAAAGTTGTTTGTGCACTACTTTGGTCCGACTTTCATTCAATTTGAAGGCCGTAAACGCTAATGTTAAAGCTTGCACAAAAGTCATACCTGAATGTATTACATGCAACAGTGGGTCCAACTTTGCAGAGGGACAACAAGTCACATTCAAGTCGTACTCATTCAAAGTTGCATCAAAGTTGCACTCCAAAGTCGCACAACTTTGGAGTCCTACAAGTGAGAATGGAGCCTTACTACAAGGCTTCATTCACACTTGTATGACTCTAAAGTCGGGCCACTTTGACGTAACTTTGGATGAGTGAGACTTGGATGTGACATTGGCTTTGACCAGTGATAATCAACAACTATTGCACAACTGTTGCATGTAAAAAACATTCAGGTGCCACTTTAATGCGCCTTTTGAGGGTTAACATTGAAGTCTTTGGCCCTTAAGTCGTATGAAAGTCGAACCAAAGTAGTGCATGAACTACTTTGAAGTTGCATAGATATGAATGGTACTCATTGAAAAACAGGGTGCAACTTTCGATATCACAGTCGCATGACATGACAAGTTCCACAAGGGTGAATGCAGCCTTAGGTCTCTTGGGAAGCCATCTTTACCCTCACAGGAATGCACAGTGTTCCATGCATCCCCATACAGGCAGAGTCATTGATGTCTACTGGGGCGCAGCAGCTGCTCCCAATTTTACCACCTGCCGACCACGCCATACCCGAATGATGGCTACAGCGTGACCAGCTAGTTCTGGGAGGCTGTCATATCATGGCCTCCCATGGTCGCACTGGCCACGCACCTGTGGCAGGGCATGGGTGGTATGCTCTGTGATCTCGGTGACTGGAGAACACTGCTGATCACAGATTGAGGTACTGTAAAGAGCCAATTAGCGACCCTTTACCATGTGATCAGAGTGTCCAATCACAGCTTATCATGGATGTAAATAGAAGCTGGTTATCAGCACTCATTTGCTCATTCTGACAGCATGAGGAGAAGAGAAGAGAGCCAATAGCCCGCTTCTCTAAAAGGGACATGTAAACCGATAATTTGGGCACTGATTATCAGTGCAGTCCAAACAGTGCCACCAGTGCTGCCAATCAGTGCCACCTATCAGTGCCCATTAGTGCCACCTATCAGTGCTCAGTGCCACCTATTAGTGCTGCTTCATCAGTGCCCATCAATGCAACCTATCAGTGGCCATCAGTGCCACCTCAGTGCCCATCAGTGCAGCCTCATCAGCGCACATCAGTAATGGAGAAGAATTACCTGTTTGCAAAATTTTATAAAAAACTATAAAAAAAATAAAATAAAATAAAAACCCAGTGGGGATTAAATAACCACCAAATGAAATCTCTATTTGTATGAAAAAAATTATAATTTTATTTATGTACAGTGTTGCATGACCACGCAGTTGTCTTTCAAAGTGCGACAGCGCTGAAAGCTGAAAATTGGCCTGGGCAGGAAGGGGTTAAAGGTGCCCTGTAGGCAAGTGGTTAAGCTACATTCACACCAGCGATTAGGGCAGGTGCAAATAGTAGCAGCAGGAATCAGAGATTCCTACTGCGACTCTCATCGGCTAGGTGTGGCTATCGGCTCCATTCATTATAATGGTGCCTATACGGTCACTTGTGGCCAAACCTATTCCCGGCTCTCTGTAAAGCTAGCAATTACCTGCAGTGTTGCGGCTGACGGCTACCTGTCATTATAGTGAACGGGGCCAGCAGCCGCACCTAGCCACTGGGAGCTGCAGCAGGAATTGCTGTTCCAATTTGCAAAGGCCCTAATTGCCGGTGTAAAAGTAGCCCTACCATTTGTGTGGGTGCACGCCCCCCAAACGCAGATAGCTTTGAGGCTGTGCACCCGCGTGGATGTCAAATTAGGAACCTGGGTTGTGTCCGTGCAGCCGCTGCGCCCTATTAGACATCTGTGAAACACCTGTGCATGCCAGTGTGGGTAAACGCAGCCTGTACACCTTAGGCCCTAGGGAGCCAACTGCAGATACTCACAAGAGACTCCATGGGGTATCTTTCTCTTTGGTTCCTTCACTATCTCACCCAGGATATCATTTTCTTTTCTTTTCTTTTTTTTTTCTTTTCCTTTCTCTCTTCCTCTTTCATATTTGGTGTTTTTTTTAATATGTGTTTGTCCATCTAGGCTCAGTTCTTCCATTCATCTGACCTGGTGTATGGGCTTTTCACACTTCTCATCAATAATATTATACATTCAATATATACTACTGATCTCAATCCACAGAAGTGTTGGCTCACTGTCACCTACATTTGCACATTGACCTTGGGGAATCCACAGTGCTCCCTGCTTGTCCACGTGTCTCTACCTCAGCTCCCATGCCAGACCTTTCTAACAGCTCTGATCCTCTGTTCACATCTATGCAGTTGACGTGAGTATTTATAGGGATGTCCATCCTGTCCCTTACACCCATTACTTATTCCTATTATTCAGCTACAATATTATACCATATGGTTATGTTTCTTTATAAATTACCATTGCATTCGCCCCCGAAACGTTGGTATACCCCAATGAAACACGTTGGGCTTACATAGATGCATGATGTCCATACAGATGATTTTATGTCTCTCATATTGTTTTACTCTAGATTTTCCAACACCATCCAGTCCTTCTAGTGGCCCATGTTGTGCAGGACTTGTCTTTACCCTATGATATGCCAAGTACCATGGCATCAATATTTATATGTGGTTTTTAGCATGCCCTGCGTTTATGTGATTCTGTGTATGCTTTTTTTTTGTCATTCAGTATGCTGTACATGATTTCACAAGGTATAATAAAATGTTCTTTGCAAAGACTGCTCTTTGGTATACATCTCTCATTCAAATTCCCCAAAAAACTCCCCCCTTTTTGTTGGAACGCATAAAAGCAATACTGCGTATTATATCCCACATGCTTACTCTATATAGTGATTGGCCTCATTCAAAGTCCCGCCGACCAAACTTTCTCTCTTTTTGTTCAAATTTGGGATGGAGGCCAATTACTTATGGTTCCTTGGACCACATCATTTTCTATCCTGTAAATAGCAGTGGGTGGGAAGCCCTAGCCAAAGCAATAGGAGGCTGACAGCACCTGCAGTTTTTTGCAGTCATACGCATGTAATACGTCCTGCGGTAATTATCTGTAGCAAAATGGGCTTTTAAAAATTGCAGTTGCAAAAAAGGAGCAGGAGCTTTTTGGGCGAGCCCGTCAAGTGAATTGGCTAGTCCTATGTGACAAATAGAATCGCTATCCCTATGCGACACATAGAGGTACCACTGACATGAGTTGGCAGATCAAACCTCCACGCTATTATTCTGAAAAATCATTCTTAAAATATAATATATACAGTGCTCAGAATCATTCTAAAAATATAATATATACAGTGCTCAGAATCATTCTAAAAATATAATATATACAGTGCTCAGAATCATTCTAAAAATATAATATATACAGTGCTCAGAATCATTCTAAAAATATAATATATACAGTGCTCAGCATAAATGAGTACACTCCTTTTAAAAAATAAGATTTTAATCAATATTTCAATAAACACAAGGACAATTTTCTAAATTTTGAAAAAACTGAGTTTTCTAGAACATTTGTTTAGCTCATTACATGAAAGTAAGGTTAATATTATAACTTGGATTACAAAATCTTCAGTTTTACTCAAATTAGTTGATGCAAAAATGAATACACTCCACAACAAAAACTACTACATCTTGTATTTTGTATGACCTCCATGATTTGTAAGGACAGCACCAAGTCTTCTAGGCATGGAATGAACAAGTTGATGCCATATGGAAACATCAATCTTTTTCCAATCTTCAAGAACAACCTCTTTTAGAGCCTGGATGTTGGATGGAGAGTGATGCTCATCTTGTCTCTTCAGAATTCCCCATAGGTGTTCCCCCGATTGGGTTCAGATCAGGAGACATACTTGGCCACTGAATCACTTTCACCCTGTTCTTTTTCAGAAATGCAACAGTGACCATAGATGTATGTTTTGGATCATTGTCATGTTGGAAAAGTGCACGACGACCAAGGGCATGGAGAGATGCTAGCATCTTCTCTTTCAATATAGAGCAGTACATCTGTGAATTCATGATACCATTGATGAAATGCAGCTCCCTGACACCAGCAGCACTCATGCAGTCCCACAGAAGTACACTGCCACCACCACAATTCACTGTAGGCACCATGCATTTTTCTTTGTACTCCTCACCTCTGCGACGCCACACAGTTTTGAAGTCATCAGTTCCAAAAACATTTATTTTGGTCTCACCACTCCAGAGTACAGAGTCCGAGTAGTCTTCTTTTTCAGTAATAGGCCCTGGCAAATTCTAGGCGGGCTTTTTTGTGCATGGGATTTAGGAGAGGCTTCCTTCGTGGACAACACCCACGCATGCCATTCCTCTGCAGTGTACGCCGTATTGTGTCACGGGAAACAATCAACCCAGTTTGGCTTTCTACTTCTTTAGCTAACTGCAGTGAACTTGCATGGTGATTTTCTTCAACCCTTCACATCAGAAGATGCTCCAGCAATGCCCTGTGTTATAAACACAGTAGGCATCCTGACTGGAGATGGTTCCTTTGGGATAGTACATTTGCATCAAAAGGGTTAAGGAATGCCAAAGGAGTGGGTTGGTGAGGTGGTATAAATTTGGTGGCAGGTTATTGGTGGGGAAAAGTAAAAAAGGAGGAGACATCTGTGGCACGTCAAGTCACATGACTTACTGGTCCCTCAGTCTGTATAATTCTCACAAGGGAACAAGTCCCCACCCTCCCGCCCTTTGTTGTTGTACTTTTTAGTTATGATTTCTTTAAAAAAAAAAAAAAGAGATAAATAAATAAAATTAATAATGATAAAAAAATTTAAAAAAATTACTTGGGCTTTGTGTTGTGTCTGTTGTATTATTTTGCATGCAGTTGTAGATAAATCCTGGCTGCAATATTTACTGTTGGTTTACGTAATTTATGTTTGTTGTGAACCAATTTTATTGTCACAGCCGACGGTTGTCCCTTTTGCGGGCTGAGGTGGCAGGTGGCTGATGGAGTCAGTAGAATGGGGAGCAGGAAGCCCTTAGTAAGCCCCTGAGCCTAACCTGGATGGCTGGGGGCTGAATTGGCTCCTAATAAGTAAGGAAAGTTGAGATACGCTACTTAGCACTGCTAGGGATCTGGTGTTGGCTATATATCAATGGCCTCCAAACTGCGGCTAGATGTGGCCCTTTGCTTGCCTTTATCCGGCTCTTGGAGCACTATTCCTCCCACTGATATGAGGCACTATTCTGCCATCTGACACCAAAAACGGGGCACCATTTTTCCCCACCGACACCAATAATAGGGGCACCAAGCTTCCCTAGGATACCAATAAGGCACCATTCCTCCCCCAATACCAAATGTGGAGATGTTTACTCCCACTGATGCCAGGACAGTTGTTACTCCTGCTGGCCACAATCCGGCCCTCCTAAAGTCTGAAGGACAATAAACTGGCTCTTTGTTTAAAACGTTTGGAGACCCCTGCTATATATGTTTACTGGTTTGATTGTTCATTTACAGTTGTCAAGCTGGGGCCAATACATAAGTAATAAAAGTATCAACCCAGTCGAAAGAATTTCGTTGTCTACGTGATTGTTTAGAGTAATCTCAAGGAGAAGTGAACAATGGACCAGTCAGGTTGAGGTGTTAACTTCCGTGGACGGCCTGGACGTACCTGTGAGATGGTTGCAGTTCCATCTTTGTTACATTTTTGTATCACTTTTGGTACAGTATTTTGACTGATAAGTAAAGCTTTGTGCTTTGCTGATCTTCTTGTAGCCTTCACCTTTCTTGTGTAAAGAAATCATTTTTTTTCTCAGGCCTTGTGACATTTCTTTTCCATGTAGTGCCATTGCTGATAGCATGACATGGGAAGGGGTTTTCTTTATTAAGTAACGCCCTTTTATAATCAACTGTCTGCTGGACACCTGTTTAATGAATAATTAGACTCAGACCCCTTTCACACTGAGGTGGTTTTCAGGTGTTTTAGCGCTAGAAATAGCCTCTAAATAGCGCCTGAAAATACTCCCATTCATTTAAGTGTGTCTTTTCACACTGGGGCGGTGCACTTGTCGGATTTTAGGAAAAGTCCTGCAAGCAGCATCTTTGGTGCGGTTCCATTAAAATGAATGGGCAGCGCTTCCAAATCCCCTGAAAAGTGCTTCGGAAGCACCGCCACATGGGCGCTTTTAACCCTTTCTTTAGGGTTAAAGCGCCCAAAAGGCGCTGCTTAAACAGCGGTAAAGCGCCACTAAAACGAACGGCCCTTTAGCGCTAATGCAGCCGTGGCCCCATTGTGAAAGGGCTCTCACCTGTAGTTGAATTCTTGTTAATTAGGATTTTATTGTCTAAAATTTAGCTTTACTCCTAAAGCCCCACACACTATTAGGTTTTCTGCAGATTTTTGTCTTCAGATTTACCAAAACCATGTAGTTCAAGTGCCTGCCTGATTGCATGCAAATTGAAACTCTTATGCAGCGTAAACACGATTGGGATTTCCGACAGGAAATCTTCCATGTGAGCTTGTTTTCAGAAAGTCCGACCGTGTGTATGCTCCATCGAACATTTGCTGTCGGAATTTCCGGCCACAAATATTTGAGAGCAGGTTCTCAAATTTTCCGCCAACTTCACTTGTTGTCGGAAAGTCCGATCATGTGTACACAAGTCCGTCGCACAAAAGCTCATGCATGCTTGGAGTCAAGCAGAAGAGCCGCACTGGCTATTGAACTTCCCTTTTCTCGGCTCGTCGTACGTCTTGTACGTCACCGCGTTCTCATGTTTGGAATTTCCGACAACATTTGTGTGACCGTGTGTATGCAAGACAAGTTTGAGCCAACATCCTTTGGAAAAAAATCCACGGTTTTGTTGTCGGAAAATTCGATTGTGTGTACGCGACATTAAGGTTTGACCTCACATTATATGGTTTTGGTAAATCTGAATTAAAAAATCTGCAGAAAATTGAATAGTGTGTATGGGGTCTTTAGGCTCCTTTCACACGGGCTTTCCAATCAGGTCTGCCTGTCAGTTTTTCAGGTGGACCTGATCAGACACTCCATTCACCTCTATAGAGCAGCGGATGTCAGCGGTGACATGTCCGCTGACACCCCCTGCTATCCAATCCTGTCCGTGAAATCCAGATGGATGTTTTCCATTTGTCTGGCGGATTGAATGGGATCGGATGAAAACGGACAGGCGGTCCGTTTTGGGGTGGGCAGTTGGGGTGTACTTATTTATGCCGAGCACTGTATATATATCTAGATCTATCTATCTATCTATCTATCTATCTATCTATATGGATATATATCTAGATATACATCCTGTATATATCTATCTAGATAGAGATTATATATATAGATATCTATCTAGATAGATATATAGATATCTATCTAGATAGATATCTATATATATATATATATATATATATATATATATATATATATATATATATATATATATATATATATATATATATACAGGGGGTCCCCTACTTACAAACATCCGACTTACAAACGACTCCTACTTACAAACGGAGGGAGACAACAGGAAGTGAGATGAAATCTACCCCTAGGAAGGGAAATTCTCTCCTGTAAGAGTTAATATGGGAAAAAGGTGTCTCCATTGATGCTTTATCACCAATCCTTGTTTCCCTAAAAACCACAAATTTTCAAAATCCAATTGTCATTGGGACAGAAAGTGAGGTGAAATCTTCTGAACAGGGGCACAGACAGCAAAACAAATGTTACAGGGGTGATAACCATTCCCTATGCTATCTACAAAACTTAAAAATTGATTTTTTGGCTGGAGCTACACTTAAAAAATTTACCTGTTCCGACTTACAAACAGATTCAACTTAAGAACAAACCTAAAGTCCCTATCTTGTTTGTAACCCGGGGACCCCCTGTATATATATATATATATATAGATATTATAAATTAAATATAATATTCCAAACCAGCTTACCTTGGGGGCAATGGCGGGTCCAAAGACATGGACCATCTTTTGTCTTCATTTACCTTACAGTGACCCTGACCCGGCCTAAACAGGTACCTTATTGTACCCTCACATCGATCTCTGCACCCTCCCTGTGGGCTCGTAGATCCTGGGCACCGGCTGTACCTGACGCCTCAACTTCTGCCCTAATCAATTTTAAGCTCCACCCCTTCTGACACTAAGCCCCGCCCTGTCATTCAACTGTAATAACAATAAGAAAGATGGGTGTACCAACAAACAACATGGAGGCTTCCTTCACCTCACAGCAAGCGCCTCATAAAAATAAGATGAAAACAAGTCGGTTGCTAAGGGCAACACATTGACTGTTACAGGCTGCATGGTGTACACAAGGCCTGAGACATAGTACAAGGATTTCAGGGGTGTGTTGGGTGAAACTTATCACTCTCATTAAGTGCTCATGCACACCACAATGTATGCCTTAACGCACTGTATGGCATAGGTGTATGTTTTACATGTGTTAGGTCGGGGATTTCTTGTGTTGCATTTATATGCATTGCATTGAAAAACAGTACTTTTTTCCAGTGCTTGGCAAACGCAACGCAGCTCTCTGATTCATAGGGAAACATTATTTTTTCGTTGCCATGCGTTGGGAATGTACTTACAAATCCCATCACATCTGATGTAACTGGACCCTTAGAACTTGTTTACACTTGTGCTGTCCTGGATTGTTTTCCAGACGGGCGTTCTGTCACCTCCTCACTGCCACCAGGGCAGTTGTGGTGGGGCGCTATTTAGCTGAATCAGTAGTGTTCAGGGGACACTGAGGGTAAATTTTGCCATGACACACTTACGCCCCCTATTTGCAGCAGATTACTTTCACATTGCTCCATTGAAAAACTGCAGTAAAAAAATTTATATGCATTTTTTTTGCATTTCCAGTGTGTTTCTGGTGCATTTTCTGTGAAACTTGGACATATGACTCAAAAAAAAAAACCACACTGTGTGTTTTTAATTTTTTTTAATGCATTTTACCAGGTTTTTAATTAATTTTAATGGGAGGGGCCGTTTTTGACGCAGTTTCCAAAAGTGCAGCATGCAGGACTGTTAAAACGCACCGCACCTGCAGCGCAGTGGATTGACGAGTCCCATAAGATTTAGAGGGATTGGGATTTTAGCACAATAACAATGCAGCAACAAGCTGTCTAGGGGTGGGTGGGGCGGTAAAAACACACAACTAAGCTGCTTTTATTAACGCCCCAACCTCCCCTAGGCTGCTTTCACACTACTAATGCATTTTTGCTGCCTTTTTACCATGCTAAAAATGCAATCCCCCAACTGCAAGTATAACTGAGGCTTAAAATAAAGCAAGGTGTTGCTGTTAGACTTAGAGACCAATCAGATTGCAGTGTATACTTTGTTTCTTTAACCCCTTGCCGACCAGCTGCCGTCATTTTACTGAGGCAGGTCGGCACGATCCCCCGAGCCGTCGTAGCTATACATCGGCTTGTGGGATTGGGAAGGCAGGCACTGGAGGCACGCGCCCGCTGCACAGCGGGGGTGCCGATGCCCGTGGCCGATGGTCGTTATGACCGCCGGCCACGAGCGATCGCGGGCACGAGAGGCAGAACAGGGACGTGTGTAAACATACAAATCCCTGTTCGGTTCTGTGAGGCGTGACAGATCTTGAGTTCCTATTAGCTAGGAACCACGATCCGTCACTTCTGCTAGGTCAGTCCCCTCCCCCTACAGTTAGAAACGCACACAGGGAATACAGTTAACCCCTTGATCGCCCCCTAGTGTTAACCCCTTCTCTGCCAGTGACATTTTTTAAGTAATCAGTGCATTTTTATAGCACTGATCGCTGTATAGATGCCAGTGTTCCCAAAAATGTGTCAAAAGTGTCCGATGTGTTCACCATAGTGTTGCAGTCCTGATAAAAATCGCAGATCGCCGCCATTACTAGTAAAAAAAAAAAATAACAATAAAAATGCTATAAATCTATCCCCTGTTTTGTAGACGCTATAACTTTTGAGTATATCTCAAAGATAATGACTTACTTTTCACTGTTGGTTATCAAAACATTTTAATAGGCTATTTTTTAATCACATTATTTTTATTTTATTCAGTATTTTTTATTTAGTCTCTTCTATTTCATTCCCTTTTTTACAGTAAAAATAGAGAACGCATAAACATTAAGGAAGAAATAAAGTGCGGAAATTCAATATCGTGAACACAATTTATACACAAGTGTCACAAGGGCCTCATGCACATGGGCAGAAACCCCCCCCCCAACCCCCCCCCCCCAAAAAAAGAACTCCACCCTCCCCAAAGGAGGAAATAAACAAGAAAACCCCAAAAAGATACTTTTAGATGCTTTTTTCATTTTTTTATGCCTCTAAACACAACTCCTTTTCACCAATGTGTCCATGCAAATTGTGGTGTTTAGGTTGGTATTTTCATGGGCAAAAAAGAAAAGAAAAAAAAAGTGGGGGTTAAGCCTGCATTCAGGGAGTAGCTTAATTATGCACATAAGGGCAGTACGCATACACATTAATTCTAGTAGCCAGAATCAATTGATATTGTAGCCTAGGGGTCTCCAAACATTAGAAGAGCCACATAATAGATTTTACAAAAATTTGTGGGCCGAAAAAAAAAATATCAGTTTTATAGAAATAACAATTAAAATGTAAAGGATTTTTTGAGGTTTTTTATTCTTTTTTTTTTTTTTATAAGCAGCATTAGAACGAAAAACAAAACGAAAAAAACAGTAAAACAAAGCAAAAAATCTGCAAATGAATTTGAGCTCATCAGACACCCCATCACATCAGGGTCCAACCCCTATATCAAAGACCCCATCAGAGTCCTCCTTATATCAGTGTCCCCATCACAGCCCCCTTACTTCAGAATCCACATCAAAATACAGATGCGATGCAAACTAGCACATTGTGCAATTGTCTTACAGGGGACGTTTTTATTTATTTATTTTTTTTTTTTTTACTGCAGGGGTTTACAGCCGTTTTAACAGACCCTGGTTCCTTTGATTCACCAGAACCATCATGCACACCTTTGAGACCAGGCTCAGAACCAGTAACGTATCTTTTCTTAACTACTTGAGCTCCAGAAGGTTTTGCCCCATTTATGACCAGGGCTTTTTTTTTGCTATTTAGCACTGCACTACCTTACTTGGTAATTGCATTGTCATGGAACGCTGTACCCAAATGAAATGTATTTTTCACACAAATAGAGCTTTTTTTTTAGTGGTACTTGATCACTACTGGGTTTTTTTTTTTTTATTTTGTGCGCTATAAACAAAAAAAGACTGAAAATTCTGAAAAACAAAAAAACAATTTTTTACTTTGTTATAAAACATATATATATATATATATATATATATATATATATATATATATATATATATAAAAATCTAATATCTTCATCATTGTAGGCTAAAATGTATTCTGCTACATGTCTTTAGTAAAAATAAAAAACTCAATAAGTGTATATTAATGGTTGGTTTGTGTGAAAGTTATAGCGTTTACAAACTATGGTATATATATTGGATTTTTTTTTTTATTATTTAACTAATAATGGTGGTGATCAGTGACTTATAGTGGGACTATGATAGTGCAGCGGACAATCTGATGCTGGGGGAGGGGGGCTGACTAACTGACACTAACATCACCAGTGACACTAATACAGTGATCAGTGCTAATATTATACACTGTCACTGTACTAATGACACTGGCTGGGAAGGGGTTAATATTTAGGGGCAATGAAGAGGTTAACTGTGGGTCTAACCATGTGTAATGTGTATAATGTATACTGTTTTTACTAAGCAATGTGTCGGTTTTTGCAGGGAGAAAAAAAAAAGGTTACATCGCTGCTGTTTATATAGAGCCCTGTGCTGTTTACCAACGTTATTCGCTTAGCCGATTAGTGGGTTCGAGCTATAAATCATTGACTGGGACTCGCTGATTGGCATGTGCTGTAGCAAATGACAGCACAGCTGGGGCGTGCGTGGCCCCTACCCGGAGATACAAAATCATGTACATGTATGTGATCCAGCGCTGCAGGGCTGCCCCAGTATAAGTGCGGTGGGCAGTCCTGAAGCGGTTAAAAGTCTTTTAACATTACAGTTCAATGGGAGCAGAGTCCATTTCCTAGCCCTAACTACAACTGAAGGGCTGCCCAGGCATACCTCCTCAAGGTAATAGTACATCTTGGCATTTCCTCAGCTTGGATGTTCTCTGGAACACCGGTGCCTTCAACAGACTGCAAGGTGCAGCAGTCCTCCTTCACAGCATGTATGCCTCTGAGCTGGCAAGAGAGAGGAAAAACGACCTTGAACCCAGCCTTCTCCCAGATTTATATCACTGGTGAGTATGCTGGATCTAAAAAGCCCGGGAACTGAGTACACACACTTAACTCTTCGCCCCCCTCAGCCTGGGCCAACCACTAACTAGCTAATACACCTGTAGGCAACCTGCCTACAAGCCTTTCTCAAACTTTTCAACACAGGGGAATCCTTGAAATAGCTTTGAGGGCTCAGACAGCGTTAATTTCGTCAATTAAAAAGTTTTATAACGTCTTTATAAAAAAAAAAAAAAAAAAAAAAAAAAAAAGAATGTTTTATAAACAAACAAAAATATTGCATTTTGACAAACAGAAGTGCAACTTTAACCACTTCAATACCAGGCATTTTTGCACCTTCCTGCCCAGGCCAATTTTCAGCTTTCAGCGCTCTCACTTTTTAAATGAAAATTGCGCGGTCATGCTACACTGTACCCTAACAGAATTTTTATCATTTTGTTCCCACAAATAGAGCTTTCTTTTGGTGGTATTTGATCACCTCTGCGGTTTTTATTTTTTGCTTAACGAATAAAAAAATACCGAAAATTTTGAAAAAAAAAAAAAAGTTTCTTTGTTTTTGTTATAAAATTTTGTAAATAAGTAAGTTTTCTCCTTCACTGATGGGCACTGATAAGCTGCACTGATGGGCACTGATAAGGCGGCACCGATTAGGTGGCACCAATGACATGGCACTGATGGGCACTGATAGGCAGCACTGATAGGTGGCACTGATATGCGGCACTGATGGGTATTCATAGGTGGCTCTGGTGGGCACTGATAGGCAACACTGATGGGCATTGAAAGGCTGCACTGATGAGTACTTATGGGTGGCACTGATAGACGACACTGCTGGGTACTGATGGGCACTGAAAGGCGGCACTGATGGGCCTGGCAGGCATTTTTCATTGGCACTGATTGGCAGCTGCCTGGGCACTGATTGGCAGCTGCCTGGTGGTCTAGGGTGGCATACCTGGTGGTCCAGTGTGGTGGCCATCCCTGGTGGTCCTGGTGGCCTTCTGGTGGTCCTGGGCGGCCAAACAATCGGCACGGAACCCCCATCAGGAGAGCAGCCAATTGGCTCTCCTCTACTCACGTCTGTAAGACGCGATTGAGGAAAAGCTGATCAATGGCTCTTCCTGTTTACATCGTGATCAGCCGTTATTGGACACGGCTGATCACGTGGTATTTGATCACCTCTGCGGTTTTTATTTGTTGCTAAACAAATAAAAAAAGACGGAAAATTTTGAAAAAAAAAAAAAGTTTCTTTGTTTTTGTTATAAAATTTTGTAAATAAGTACGTTTTCTCCTTCCCTGATGGACACTGATGAGGTGGCACTGATGAGATGCGTTGTGGTGCGCTGGGTGCAATGAAGGCGTGTTAAGAGGAGTTCATTGCATGCTATACCGAACATTACCATAGTAGTCTGATGTGAAGGGACCATTAAAGGATTTAATGCCAGGACTTGCGTGAGATTGTGGCTTAATGGTGACACTGGCGCACTTGCAGTCACGATTTTCCAGCAAGTTGAAAATGTCCCCTTGCCATATTCAAAGCCTCTGATTGCCCAAAGCCTCATAAATGCTTTCAAACACGTAAGACGCGGCCTTGAAACAGCTTTTAATAGTCAGATAAATCAACAGATCAAGACACCTCTCAGGTACTATGTAGCTAATTTATTTAACATGGTTCCAGCTACAAAGGCATAAAATCCTGGGTAGGGGAGGATTCAGCTTTAGGGTGGCAATTTATCCCAATTACTCTCTGGCCTTGTTAAATAATATGTTTGGGCAGCATCAAACCGATTGGTTGAAATAGACAACGATCTCACATTTCTTTGAACTAGTTTTATAAACGGGGCCCACTGTGGATTACTATGAGCACAATATTTAGCAGTAAACAAAAGAAACATCTACAAGACAGCTGCAATGAAAGCACTGTAATCATTTATTAAAAGATTTCAAAATCCGTCTGTAGAAAAGAAAGCAGAGGAAGAAATCATTAAAGTAATGAGATGATTCAGATGGGTGATGCTATGAATGTGCATTAACTTGAGCCAGGAAACAGGCTAAAATAATTGAGCTGCTTTCTCTGATACTATTATAGCTGAAATCTAACTGGTTGGAATATTATATTAATCCAGCTATGCCCTGTCACTATGGACTGCTGTCCAACCAGATCAGAGAAACCTTGCCAAAGAAAAATTGAAGTACCCCACCGTAACATGTCAGGAGCAGAAACGCACATGCTCGAACAAACCTATGGCTCAATAGAGCCACCAGCAAACGGACGCATGACCACATGGGAGGTGACCATTAAGAAAACTTAGTTCCATAGCATAAGACAGGGGCCGACCTTACTAGCCTGAATGTTACCGCCAGGGGACCTGATGGTATTGGTCCGAGTGGTACTATTCTTTTGTAACTGAAATGGTCGGTTCTGGAACGAATATATGCTCCACTTGCTCTCTTCAAGTCCTAAAGTTCTATGTCAATGCAGGACCATCAGACCTGTTAGTGAAACAACCTCCAAAGAACTGTATTAATTGTCCATACCATGTCTTATAGGTCGTCGCTGATATGTACCTCCTTATTGTTCTGTTTTGTCATGGAAACCAATTTGAATTGGCTTAGCCTTATGGACCTTAGCCAATTTTGATATCAGTATCGAAGTAAAGACAAGAATACTCCTCCCTGGGGCAAGCAGGGGATGTCCCCTTGTGGGGAAGGTGAATACGGCCTCATAGGAGGGCAAGGTCACCATTTATGTACTAGGGCCATCTCCAAAGAGACTTCCCTAAGAGCCCTTGCACACTGGGGCGGTTTTCAGGCGCTATTGCGCTAATAATAGCGACTGCAAACCTCCCCGAAAGTGCCGCTACTTTCATTCCAGTGTGCAAGCCCCGAGGGCTTGCACACTGGAGCGATGCGCTGGCAGGACGGTAAAAAAAGTCCTGCTAGCAGCATCTTCGGAGCGGTGAAGGAGCGGTGTGTATACCGCTCCTTTACCGCTCCTGCCCATTGAAATCAATGGGACGGCGCGGCTATACTGCCGGCAAAGCGCCTCTGCAGAGGCGCTTTGCGGTGATATTTAACCCTTTCTCGGCCGCTAGCGGGGGGTAAAACCGCCCCGCTAGCGGCCGCATACCGACGTTAAAATGCCGCTAATAATAGCGGCGTTTTACCGCCGACGCCGCCCCCCACCCCAGTGTGCAAGGGCTCTAAGCATACACAGTTAAAGCCAGTAAACCAGAACATCCAGCTGCCAGGAGTCAGAGAGGCAGCAAAGTAGATGACTCCCCATCTCACAATAGAAAACATCAATGAAAAAGCTGGAGAGGCAGAAATCCCAGACTTGACTGGAGGAAGTCCTAAGAGTAGACCTCAAGTGAACCTTATCCATGTACTCGAAGAGTATAACTGGGGAAAGATGCAGGATTCAGTGGTTGCCCCACTAATGGAGGTGATATGGGTATGACAAGGGTGCTTACTATGATCAATTTTTATTCATTCATGTAAAACCTTTATCCCAAAAGGAAAAAAAAAATATTGCTGTTACTGATTAATACCTGTTAGATGGAGCTAGGCTTTAAATTGTTAGTCAAATTTGTTAAAGCCTTGTAAATCTACTAGTCTATTTACCATTACCCTCTCCAGTGATTGACAATGCTAGTTACTATAGGTTGCTTCTCCATAGCGACAGTGGAGGAGTGAACGTAGTGTGTTCCTGGCTGATCACAACATTAAAATAAAGGAATAAAAGCTTGACAATTATTGATCCAAAGCATCCAATTATTGGTAAGCTACAATATATTACACTTTTGTTTTTTGGTTTAGTTACTCTAAACCAGCTGGGTTCATTAAGCTTTGAATTTTACAGTTACATGGCTACATTGGAGGCTAAAGCGAGCCATAAACGAGTCGAAAAATGAAAGTTCTGTCAATCGAAAAATTAAAACTGCCCATCTAATTGTGTCACAGCTGGCACACTAATGATGCAAAAAACGAACATGGCCTACTTAACTTGCCTACCGCCCCATAGCAGATTTACTGCTACAGGGTGGCCGTGCTGTGCAGAATCACATATATACTGTAGTTACATAGTATACAGTGGGGACGGAAAGTATTCAGACCCCCTTCAATCTTTCACTCTTTGTTATATTGCAGACATTTGCCAATATCATTTAAGTTCATTTTTTTCCCTCATTAATGTACACACAGCACCCCATATTGACAGAAAAACAGAATTGTAGACATTTTTGCAGATTTTTAAAAAAAGAAAAACTGAAATATCACATTTCAGTTGAAATATCACATGGTCCTAAGTATTCAGACCCTTTGCTTAGTATTTAGTAGAAGCACCCTTTTGATCTAATACAGCCATGAGTCTTTTTGGAAAAGATGCAACAAGTTTTTCACACCTGGATTTGGGGATCCTCTGCCATTCCTCCTGGCAGATCCTCTCCAGTTCTGTCAGGTGGGATGGTAAACGTTGGTGGACAGCCAAATTTTAGGTCTTTCCAGAGATGCTCAATTGGTTTTAAGTCAGGGCTCTGGCTGGGCCATTCAAGAACAGTCACCGAGTTCTTGTGAAGCCACTCCTTCATTATTTTAACTGTGTGCTTAGGGTCATTTTCTTGTTTGAAGGTAAACCTTCGGCCCAGTCTGAGGTACTGAGCACTCTGGAGAAGGTTTTCGTCGAGGATATCCCTGTACTTGGCCGCATTCATCTTTCCCTCGATTGCAACCAGTCCTCCTGTCCCTGTAGCTGAAAAACACCCCCACAGCATGATGCTGCCACCACCAAGCTTCACTGTTGGGACTGTATTGGACAGGTGATGAGCAGTGCCTGGTTTTCTCCACACATACCGCTTAGAATTGAGGCCAAAAAGTTCCATCTTGGTCTCATCAGACCTGAGAATCTTATTTCTCACCATCTTGGAGTCCTTCAGGTGTTTTTTAGCAAACTCCATGTGGGCTTTCATGTGTCTTGCACTCAGGAGAGGCTTCCATCGGGCCACTCTGCCATAAAGCCCCGACTAGTGGAGGGTTGCAGTGATGGTGACTTTCTACAACTTTCTCCCATCTCCGACTGCATCTCTGGAGCTCAGCCTCAGTGATCTTTGGGTTCTTCTTTACCTCTCTCACCAAGGCTCTTCTCCCCCGATAGCTCAGTTTGGCCGGACGGCCAGCTCTAGGAAGGGTTCTGGTCATCCCAAATGTCTCATTTGCTCTGACATGCACTGTGAGCTGTAAGGTCTTATATAGACAGGTGTGTGGCTTTCCTAATCAAGTCCAATCAGTATAATCAAACACAGCTGGACTCAAATGAAGGTGTAGAACCATCTCAAGGATGATCAGAAGAAATGGACAGCACCTGAGTTAAATATATGAGTGTCACAGCAAAGGGTCTGAATACTTAGGACCATGTGAGATTTCAGTTTTTCTTTTTTAATAAATCTGCAAAAATGTCAACAGTTCTGTGTTTTTCTGTCAATATGGGGTGCTGTGTGTACTGTGTTAATGAGGAAAAAAAATGAACTTAAATTATTTTAGCAAATGGCTGCAATATAACAAAGAGTGAAAAATTTAAAGGGGTCTGAATACATTCCGTCCCCACTATATACTGTATAATTGATTCTACACTTCCGGGCTTTGGGCACGAATGTGCACCAGCGTCAGCTTGCTCCTGTTGTGATTTTACACAGCGGGTCCTGCAGACCTGGATTTGCCGGCACCTGCTGATCGTTCGGTACACTGACAGAATGGCAATCTGTCTGTCCAAATAAGGCAGATTGTTATTCGGTCAATACAGAAGACATGGATCCTGTGTTTCTGTAAAACAGAAACACCAATCCATGCCTTTCACTAGTAAAAGCACTTCCCCCAATACACTGAAACATTATCTAGGCACACAGTTAAAGGGTTTGTTAACCCACTAGGTTAAAATGACAGCATCCTCTCTATGTATGTAATGTGCCCTGTGTCTATGCCTTATAAAAATAATGCTGCAATATACCTGTTTCAGAGCTCTGATCGGCGGTCATGTGATCCGCTGTCTCTCTCCTCCCTGGGCCTGACAGCTGCAGTGGGTGGGGCCGAGGATCCCCCGCTGATGTCAGCCAGGAGGGTAGAAGGAGAGGAGGAGAGTGGCGGCCCCGCCCACCCGCCTGATGCAGCTGTCATGCGAGAGAGGAAAGACAGTGGATCACGTGACCGCCTTTCAGTGCTCTGAAACAGGTATATTGCAGCATTATTTTTATAAGGCATAGGCACATAGCACATTACATTAATACATAGAGTGGATTATGTAATTTTAACCATAATTTGAGCAGCAGGAGGGGAAGGTGGTGTAGAGCAGAGCTCTAGGAGAATACATATTGGCCTAAATTGATGAAGAAATTCGATTTTTAAAATTTTTTATTGGATATGTTTTAGAGCAGAAAGTAAAAAATATTGTTTTTTTTTTTCTTTAAAATTGTCAGTTGTTCTTTGTTTCTAGCACAAAAAATAAAAAACACAGAGGTGATCAAATACCCCCAAAAGAAAGCTCTATTTGTGGGAAAAAAGGAAAAACATTTTATTTGGGTACAGTGCTGCACAACGGCACAGTTGTCAGTTAAAGTAATGCAGTGCAGTATGGCAAAAAATGGCCTGGTCAGGAAGGGGGGGGGGGGGTGTAAATCTTCCAGAGGTCAAGTGGTTAAGAGGACGAGGCGTTTCTGACCATGCCATGTGGGATTTTCTGGTGCCTATCGTACTGAGCAGTTAACATTAGACAGGAAAGTGATGGTAAAACTAGGAAAATGGAGGTTATAAGTAGAATGACTACCTGACTTCATATCTACCTCTGTGACTTCAGTTAGGCTTTAACTTGGACATGCATTGTAATGAGCAGACTGTAAAAGTGTCCAATTTACTGTTTGACAAACACACTCTAAATTGATCATTTCATAAAAGCATCCAAAAACTCATTCATGTGGAGGTGAGGGCTACATTATTAGATGTGTTTAAAAAGAGCAAAATTAATAATAATACTCCATAGCAATGAAACACAACATCCGGGGTAGGGTATAGGTTTTGCAACTGTAGATCACTGAATAATCAATATACTCCACATTTAAACCAAGAGTGCTTTTCTGTTTTACAACTTCTTGGCAATGCAATTCATCATCAGAAAGGAAAGTACCCACTATATCTCCCACATCGATATCTTCAGAGAGAACCTCAAATGCACTCTTGTCATTGTTGGAAGTTTCTGAAATCTTGCCCATTAGACCATTCTATAACAAAAGATGATGTTTGTATGGGACACGTACACGGGAAGATTTATTCTGGAGGGGATCTACTGTCAGAAATGTAATTGAGGGGACTTTATGGAGGGGGCATGGGGCACCTCTTACAACCAATGAAAATGGGGCTTTTTATTCAAGTTATTATAATGCAGCATACACACGAGCCGTCTTTTCGACCGGACTGGTCCAACGGACCGAATCCGGCAGACAATCCGACCGTGTGTGGGCTGCATCGGATTTCCGATGGACCGTTCCGGTCAGAAATCCGACGGACTTTAGATTTGAAACCTGCTTCAAATCTTTACATCGTAACTCCGCCGGACTCAGTTCCTAACGGAAAGCCCGTTCGTCTGTTTGCTGGTCCGACGGACCAGATACGATGCAAGGGCAGGGTACTACATCTCACGCTCACTGCAATAGGAAAAACAAATTTTCCTATTGCGGCGGGTGCGAGGCGACAATGTCCCTTAGGTCTGGTATGGATTTTAAGGGGAACCCCCTATGCAGAAAAAATGGCATGGGGTGCCCCCAAAATCCATACCAGACCCCTATCCGAGCACGCAGCCCGGTCGGTCAGGAAAGGGGGTGGGGACGAGCGCGCGCCCCCCCCCCCTGAACCGTACCAGGCCGCATGCCCTCAACATGGGGGGGTGGGTGCTTTGGGGGAGTGGGGGGCCCAGTGGCCCCCCTCCCCCAAAGCACCTTGTCCCCATGTTGATGAGGACAAGGGTCTCTTCCTGACAACCCTGGCCATTGGTTGTCGGGGTCTGTGGGCGGGGGGCTTATCCGAATCCTTATCCCTTTAATAAGGGGGCCCCCAGATCCCGGCCCCCCACCCTATGTGAATGAGTATGGGGTACATGGTACCCCTACCCATTCCCCTAGGGAAAAAGTGTCAATAAAAAAACACACTACACAGGTTTTTAAAGTAATTTATTAGACAGCCCCGGGGGGTCTTCTTCCGACTTCGGGGGGTCTTCTTCTGACTTCGCCACTCTCTCCGGCCTCTTCTCCCGGGGTCCGGTTCTTCTCCCTTTCTCCAGCCTCTTCTCCCGGTGTTCAACCTCTTCTCCCAGTGTCCGGTTCTTCTGCCGGCTCCTCCGCTATCTTCTGCCGCTCTTTTGCTAGCGGTGGCCCGGACTTCTGCGTCGTCTTCTTCCCTCTTCTCTTCTTCCGATGTTGAAACAACGCTCTCTTCCACTGTAATGCTATGTAAGCGCTCCGCAATGACTTATATAGGTGGTGACCCCGCCCCCCCTTATGATGTCACAGTCCCGGGGCATGCTGGGACTGTGACGTCATGAGGGGGTGTGGTCAACATCACCCATCACAGTCCCCAATCCAAACCCCAATCCAAACCATATCCTTTTTCAGAGCATACAACAGGGCCAGCAAGGAAAGGGGCGAGAAGAGCAATCACCCAACTCTCTACAGCCCCCCACATCCCCAGCTTAGGGGTGTGTGGAAGAGGCCCTTGTCCCTTTGAATATGGGAACAAGGCATCCACCCCCCTTTGATTGGCTGGCTTGCTGTGTGTTTGGCTAGGGGTTTGTTGGTGTGTGGGAGGGGCACAATTTTTTTTAGTTTGGGGTTGGATGTTTCACGTTGGGGTTCTCATTTTAACCCTTAACAGACCCAAATGGCCTTCTATGTATTGAGGGGGCGGGCTATTTTTGTTTTGTGTTAAAATCTTGCAGCTGCAATGTAGATTTATAAGTTTTCTCTAAAGCCAGACATCTTTGAAGCAGCATTTTGGATACATGCTACAGATGCACCACTTAACAGGCAGATTAAGCCCCCCCAAGTTACTAGCTTTTAAGCAATTTTGCATTTTTAAAGGCACTTCTCCTTATTTCGTTTTTGGGGTTGTCGAAATTGGTGACATTGATATATGTCCCTCAGGGTGGGACCTGGGCCCCCATACCCATTTTAAGGCCAATAACTAGAATATAAACCAGCCAAGTGGGGACTCGCAAAATTAACAAGTCAGTTCCCATAGACTGCAATGGTATTTGTTGTATAACTTTTGCCCATGTTTGGCTCTTTGTTTGCCCCCCTGGACCGGGGGGTGTTTGTCCCATCTGTAATTTTGTAGCATGCAGGATGATGTGCTTAATTTTGGATGGGGGTGGCTTCTTTGGTGTTAGCTGCATTTGGGTTGTTCTGGGCATGCTCAGGGACTTTGGGGTTTTTTTTTGCTTTTTGTGTGTGAACAGCACTTGGATGTTTCTGGGCATGCTCAGAGAGTGTTTTTTTTGGGTTAGTAATTTAACGACATCCTTAAAGCGGTTGTAATCCCTTTACAACCACTTTAACCTACAGGTAAGCCTAGATTAAGGCTTACCTGTAGGTGCTTGAAATATCTCCCATACCTTCACAGTCTAGGAGATATTTGCAAATCGCTGTAGGGCGATTTCTTCTGCACATGCGCCGGAGTTAGAAAGGGCACGGTGTGCCGTTTCTAGCTCGGGTCATACCGTTAAAGGCGGCTCCCGCACGCATGCGTGGGAGTGACATCACGTGATGTCGCACGACTCTGGCCAGTCACAGAGCCAGAGTTTGCGGCCCTGTGTGGGAGTCCATGCTGTTGAACACTTCCTGGCCAATGATCCCCTCACCAACCCCCGGCAAGCCAATTTCATTCTTGAGGCCTTAACCTTTTGCCTCAAACACAACTACTTTGAATCAGAAGGCACACACTACCTCCAGATCAATGGAACAGCCATGGGGGCTAACTTTGCCCCCAGCTATGCCAATCTCACCATGGGATATTGGGAACATATGTACCTTGCAGCTGACCATCCCCACGCCGCCCACGTGATATATTACGGTCGATACATCGACGATATAGCAGTCCTTTTAACTCCTGTTAATTTCCTCTGCAAAATGGTCAGACCTCAAAACCATATTCTGTTAGTGTCTTAAATTAACATACATATGTTTGTTTTTTTTTACTTTGATCTTTTCCAAGTCCTGTTTTGTTGACCAATAAAATTTGTAGCAAATTTTTATGTGTTTTGTTTTCTCTTTTTCTCTTTCTCTCTTCCATTTTAGCGCAGTGGTTTTCAGTCCTCAAGTACCCCCGACAGGACATGTTTTGGGAATTTATCTTAGCTAAAATAGCTATCCAAAATACAAAGCCATTGACTCTGATTTAAAGCACCTGGGCAAGATGATGGAAAACCTGCAAACATGGCCTGTTGGAGTTACTTGAGGACAGGGTTGAGAATCGCTGATTTAGAGCACTGAGCTAAAATCTAGCGTAAGACAATCATATTCTAATTGTGGGCATTTGAGGGAAGCCAAGTGAGTGTTAGAACCCCTGCCTGTCTTTTTTTAGGTTGGGCTTTGTGTCCCTTTTTCTGAAAATGTGTTTTCACATAGCCAAACAGGAAGTGAGGGTAAAACCCTAACAGTGTCTTTCCTTGGAGAGACACAGGTCAATTTAACTAGTGTCCCCATTAGGGGACACTAGTTAGCACTTTGTTGTGTACACCCCAAATTATTAGGTATTTTTGGGTTTATTAAAGGCAAATCCACCCTGCAATACAAGTGTATTCGCTGTCAATCTGAGGGGAAGCACTGGTGATTTTATCATCCAATCATGTAGAAGCAAAGATGCTGTTTTTTTATTTTCCTTGCATGTCCCCCTTTGGATCTCCAGCAAGTGCAAGGGGATTTACCTTTAGTAAATAAACCCCAAAGTCCAAGATACCTAATAATTTGGGGTGTACCCAGCAAAATGCTAGAGTGCAATTTACCTAATGGCGAAACTATTTAGATTGACCTGTGTGTCCCCAAGGAAAGACATTGGTAGGGTTTTACCCTCACTTCCTGTTTGGCTATGTGACAGGAAGTGAA
This sequence comes from Aquarana catesbeiana, assembly GCF_042186555.1. Taxonomy (NCBI): domain Eukaryota; kingdom Metazoa; phylum Chordata; class Amphibia; order Anura; family Ranidae; genus Aquarana; species Aquarana catesbeiana. Next base: position 174,639,526 of record NC_133336.1, on the reverse strand, counting down.
TAAATTTGAAGGGGAAACTGGCAAGTTTTGTGAGGTGTCTTCACCCTATCAGGGGTGCAGACATCCCCAAAAACTGACAAGACTTCTAATCCCTCTGCACTGTATCCCCAAGCAAAAATAAGAAAGGATTTAATTTAGTTTAACTTTGCAAAGACACATTCCTAAGTTCAACTGTGATGCATGTAAATGGCCCATTTAGACCTTGTTTAATAGAAAACACCAGTTGTCTTTCACTAGAAAGATTTGTTAGTCGAGTCCTGGAAATCTGCATCTGCTTTACTATTAATTTCCATAAAAATTGGGTTCCTGCAGCTAGATGCGCAACTGCTGTGTATGTGACATGCGCAACTGCGGTATGTACCCGTGGCGCATATCTGGTTCCCGGAAGCGGTGGCCACCACACAGGAATGACATCACGCCCCTCCAGGAAGTTGCTTGTACTGCTGCTAACTTCTTCCCACCACCATGCCCCGCTCACTGTTCTCTGAGGAAGAGATGATCCTTATTTGCAAATTAAGATAATTATTATTATTAGGCATGCTATCTGCCAATAGAACTTAACCAAAAAGTGCATTCTATGCATCCAAAAATATAGAAAATATAACAAATCAAATCATTATTATTCAACCAAAAAATAAAATAAAAGCCTCATGCATGTGTCCTGCTTCTTAATATAGGGGGTCAACAATGCCAAGAGTTGGTGAAAGCAGGGGTCCATCATCCGGAGATAATCCCGAAAATCATCTGGATTATTCTCCTGGAGTTCCTGCAGCAAAGGCATATTACATAATTGGTCACGATTAAAGCAACCAATTTTTGGTCCAAGAAATCCTCCTCCTCCTGTTCCTGGACTGGACTTGGGTCAAAGCAATAACTCCAAGGCCATCTCCTCCGATTCCGCAACATCTCTGGCTGACGAACGGCCGTTCAGAAACATACTGAAAGCATAAACTGAAAAGCGCAAAATGAAAAGAGCAAATCAACACTCACCAAACTTCTACTAACACGAAATTAGCAGAAGGAGCCGAAAAGGTGGCGCTAAAGAGCTGAAAAACCACGTAGTACGTCACTAGGTTCATGTTTGTTGGCCGACAATTCCTTGCCGTTTGTATAAAAGACAAAATCCAGGCATACACCTTCGGACAAAAGTCGGAGGTTTTGTCTGCGGAAAATCTGATCGTGTGTACGAGGCTTAAGTCTATAGGGTTCAATATTGAGTTGGGCCACCCTTTTCAGCTATAACAGCTTCAACTCTTCTGGGAAGACTGTCCACAAGGTTTAGGAGTGTGTCTATGGGCATGTTTGATCATTCTTCCAGAAGTGCATCTTTGAAGTCAGGTACTGATGTTGGACGAGAAGGCCTGGCTCGCAGTATCCACTCTAATTCATCCCAAATGTGCCCTAACGGCTTGAGGTCAGGACTCTGTGTAGGCCAGTCAAGTTCCTTCACCCCAAACACGCTCATCCATGTTTTTATGGACCTTGCTTTGTGCATTGATGCGCAGTCATGTTGGAACATGAAGGGTGCATCCCCAAACTGTTCCCACAAAGTTGGAAGCATGAAATTGTCCAAAATGTCTTGGTATGCTGATGCATTAGGAGTTCTAAGGGGCCAAGCGCAACTCCTGAAAAACAATCCCACATCATAATCCCCCCTCCACCAAATGATTTGGACCAGTGCACAAAGCAAGGTCCAAAAAGACATGGATGAGCGAGTTTGGGGTGGAGGAACTTGACTGGCCTGACCTCAACCCGATAGAACACCTTTGGGATGAATTAGTGTGCTAACTGTGAGCCAGGTCTTCTCGTCCAACATCATTGCCTGACTTTACAAATGCGCTTCTGGAAGAATGGTCATACATTCCCACAGAATGTTTTACCACCCCCCCCCCCTTTCCTAAGTAGACCTAGCTCATCCCAGCCTCCAAATAGCTACACTTACATAGATCTTACTTAGAGGCCCACAGCATTGTTTACATCCCTCCACCGGTTTTCTTGCCCTGACATCCGTGCCTGAATAGTTTGGGCCCATAGGCTTCTATAGTGCTGGTAGACAGATAGAAGCCGATCCGTCTATCAGCCCCTTAGAAGTCTATTGAGCTTAAATTTACAGGTATGGATGTCGGATGGAAAAGCTGGTGGAGGGATGTAAACAATGCCACGGGCCTTGGAGTGGGTAAATACGATACAGGTAAATATAGTGATTTAAGGAGTAGGGGAGAGTTGGTGAGGGCAAATAAATAAGAAAACTTTATGGGAAAGTTTCCTTACCCTTTAAGTTATTGGTTAAAAACAACATGGTACAATGTCAAATTCCTCCTGATAGTTCAAGGTTCCTAAAATACTGGAACATCAAGTGGGAAATTATGTAAAAAAATAAAAAGATCTGCAAAAACACATAGTACTGTAGGCTAACCAAGCAACTCTAGTAATTAGTAGTAAGCAATGTCAAACAATGTGCATTACAAGTTAAAGTCTGCATAAAGTCTCTGTGGAAGAAAAGACTAACAAGGAATACCACAGTGCATCTCCCATTAAATATGCAGAAGTGTCTGAGCCGTGTGAAAATTATTCAGAAATTCTGTCGACAGCAGAGAAAGCCTGTAGGAACCACTGAACAAACCTCAAAACAAGCCCCACTGCTGCAATATTACTGCGTGAAGCCATTGCCAAACAAAGAAACAGTGTGAAATTATATGGATGTGATATAGGCAGGCTCTGCTGTTGGAAATTGATTGAAGGAAGTAGTTCCTGAAAGCCTGCTGATCACTGGGTTTGTTTACCTGTATACAAGCCACAAATAAGATATATCTATGCAGTTTTTCTCTGATTAAAATGTCTGTGTTTTGATACCAGGGATGTCTGAATAATATCAGAAGGCCTAATGCCGCGTACACACGGTCGGACTTTTCGTCTACAAAAGTCCGACAGCCTGTCCGACAGACTTCCTGCGGACTTTCGGCGGACTTGCAGCAGACTTTCTAACGAACGGACTTGCCTACACACGACCACACAAAAGTCCGACGGATTCGTACGTGATGACGTACACCGGACTAAAATAAGGAAGTTCATAGCCAGTAGCCAATAGCTGCCCTAGCATGGGTTTTTGTCCGTCGGACTAGCACACAGACGAGCGGATTTCGGGGTCCGTCGTAGTTACGACGTAAAGATTTGAAGCATGTTTCAAATCTAAAGTCCGTCGGATTTGAGGCTGAAAAAGTCTGCTGAAAGTCCGGAGAAGCCCACACACGATCGGATTACCAGCCAGCTTTAGTCCGTCGGCGTCCGTTGGACTTTTGTAGACGAAAAGTCCGACCGTGTGTACGCGGCATAAGACCTAAGCTATAAAATTGGGTGCCTATGTGACTTTCATGGTCACATTAAACTGGAGAAGCGCATATACACTTTAGGCACGTAGGAAGGGGTTAAATGAATTCCATTTTTTGCAAGAAGTGACATTTGTAGCACTACCTCCGAAAGAGCTGGACTTCGGGCCTATTTCCCCACACAGTACCTACAGCCAGGCAAAATGAATTTTCCATACACTCCAGTTTTCTCAAGACACAGTCTAGGGGATTTTGGTTTTTGATGTTTGTTTTGGGATCGAAGAACTTGGATGGGGATTGGGGGAACCTGGGATGCCCCAAAACTGAGGAACTGCTAAATCCTCTGGCTGTTAAAGTCAGATTGAGTAATGCTACAAACCAGTGGGAGTAACGGTGTATCATGTTTATGCAGTAATCTTTCTCAGTCAGCTTACCTCTCCTCGTGTGTTCAGACTAAGAGGACAGCCACTCTCACCTGTCTTTTTTTATAACCTCTCCTCTAAGCATGGCTCCACCCCAGGCCCTATCAGGGAACCCTATATTAATCTGTGCACTGCAAGCCAGCGGTGCTGATCAACCATTGTGTATTCATTGTGTGTTTGGCTTCCTGTTTAATGCTTGCCGTGTGCTCTTCGTTTGTCTCTGTTACTGACCTTGGCGTGTTCCCGACTATTCCTGTCTGCTCGTGACCCTGACCTTTTGGCGTGTCCCCGACTATCCCTGTTTGTCTGTGACCCTGAACCTTTGGCGTGTACTCTGTTGTTACTGTCTGCTAGTCGCCCTGACCTCTGCCTTATCCCTTTACTATCCTTGTTGTTCCAGCCAGCTGCTTCCTTCTCCTATAGTCTACCGTGAGCATGAGCTGTGAGACCCTAGGGGCCGCGACCTGGAGCCAGACAGCAGTGCACTCCATCCTCACCACTAGAGGCTCTGGTGAACACCTGCTGGCTCTTAGACTCCGCGCCCTGGGGAATCTATGCTCTAGCTCCCACTGGGATCTGTGTTAGTGATCCAGTAGACCTGCTTCCTAAACCTCCCTGGGTACTATACGCAGCAGTCAGTCCTAGGGTCCACTATCTTAGCAGTGCACTTCTGACTCCTATGGAGTGCATCTGTCACCTGGTCTCAGGTGACCTGACATGGTGCAGCTAATGTAAAGATAAAAATTCCAAAAAGTCAGTGTTACAGAGTCAGCTCCTGGCTATATTACGCAGCACCTGGCTGCTCTAGACCCAAAGTAGAGATGTTGAGGTGCTCCTGGCTGTCTTGCGCTGCACTAAAGCTGTCCCCTAGGTCCCAGAAGTGCGTATTGCATTACACTGTGCTCTCTGTTGCTTTGGGTACGATGACTGGTGTGTACTCACTTCTTTTATGTAGCTCTTAGAATACAGAAAGCTGCTGCACTGGCCTTTCTCCTGAACATGCTGCTTCTGGCTTGAAGTCAGCAGCTAGGCCTAGCTAAGACAATGGATGAGTGACATCCTGGAGTTTTCCCTCTCTCGTTCTTTCTCCTCTCACTCTTTCTGTTCTGCCCTAGGGGCAGAGCCCCCAGCACAGGGCACACCTCTAGAAGGATGGACCCTGGACTCTATTCCTAGAGTTTCAGAATATTTATTTGCTACAGCCCCACCTTCACAGGGATTGGTGGAAGCTCCATATAGGGTGGGTAGAGTCTAGAAAAATGGAGTGTTCTATATGTAAGCGGGTGTAGGGTATAGCGGCTTCACCGAGGGAATCACATGTACTGACTTTATAAACTAGGCAACATTTATTACCAGAAGGACGGTAGTAGAAAGAGTATTTGCAGCAGTAATGCAAGTAGTTTCACTCCAAGCATGGAGGCACAGATACACAGCACAGTCACTTCTGATGTAAGCTCTGATGTTTTGCCCCCTGCAGCCACACTACGGCGGTGTCGGGTTGTCACCCTCGGGGCGGCCCTGCCGGCGGGCATACTGGGGGACTACTGGGGTAGGTATTGGGATCCTTCGGGGGAATGGGGTGTTGATTTTCTATCTGTGGGTGAGTTGGATTTTTAATGCCAAGTCGCTTTCATTCCCATGTCACGCAGCATGTCTCTTTTTTATATCCTTGTAATACCAAGTTTATGTTATGTTTTTTCTTTTTCTCTTTTTTCTTTTCATAGAGCTATCTCTTTAATATCGGTCATGCCTTATTCCCCTGAGGAAGCCAATGCCTTGGAGAAACATGTAGGGAAGACCTGACCTATAACAATACACAGGCCTGTACCACTCTGGCCAAATTATAAATTAGAATAGCTCCTTTATTTTTATTCCTATTTGAATATCTGTTTATGTATATTATTTGTTTTTTTTTTATACCGTCTAATAAAATTTATACTTTTGATTATACTTTCTGACTGAATCGTTTTGGCACAGCAATAATCCCCATCCTCTCTACTTCCCTTCTTGTAATCAAATTTTGGGACGAGGTGCCTTATCTAACTTGGACATATCTGCCACTTTCTCCAATTTTCACTCCTCTGTAATCGGCGATTGCTCTAGTTTGCTCAGTGTCTCACAGGCTGCTGATCTGATTTCCCCTGCATTCTGCAAGGTTCTAGAATTATAGTAGGAGGAAGAATAGAGAGGCAGCTTGAATATTTAAGGGAATCCAGCCAATCCCTGGGGTAAGGGGAGGGTCATGTCCAGTAGGTGGCTGGAGAGCCCATAAATAATCTAAGGCCTGGGACAGAGTGTGTGGATTACAGGTTCACTCCTGCTAAGAGGAAACCCATCTGGGGGCTCTGCCCCTGAGGGAAAGCAGTGTTCAGGGGTCATCAAGGTCCAAGCTGAAGCTTAAGCTGTAGGGCCTATTCGCAAAGTCGGGTCTGGGAATTTTTTGGGTCTAAAGAGTGGAAGTTGGGGGAAGAGTGTCCAGCTGCCCTGTGGTAGAGTGAGTCTGTGTCTCCCTCATTGAAGATTGAGGGAGGGTGGATATTGGAAGCAGGCAGACAATCATCCTGTGGCATTGTGAGTAAATTACCTGCCTTAGTGATTGTATGCAGTTCTCAGTTCTTTAAAAGAAGTCATAGGCACCTTCCAGCCAGTAGAAAGTTGTGTTGGACTTTTTGTGCAGCTCAGTGTAAAAAGAAGACTTCTCAAAGAAGTTAGCTTGGCAAACTGTAGTGGTATCCTATGCTCCCTTCACCCCATCTAAGTTTATTTCTGAAATAAAACATAAAAAGGCCCCCCTAGACTGATCTGTTCGACCAGTATAATGGAGAAAAGGCTGTGTGCCTGGCTCTGTGAGCCCTAATCTTGGGAGAAGTAATCAGTTATCGCCAACCTTCAACCTTGGCAAACAGATAACACTAGACGTCTGAAAAAACATAGCCATGCTCTTGAGCGTCTGTGGCGTAAGACTAATGCCCCGTACACAGGGTCGGATTTTCCGACGGAAAATGTGTGATAGGACCTTGTTGTCGGAAATTCCGACCGCGTGTAAGCTCCATCACACATTTTCCATCGGATTTTCTGACACACAAAGTTTGAGAGCAGGCTATAAAATTTTCCGACAACAAAATCCGTTGTCGGAATTTCCGATCGTTTGTACACAAATCCGACGCACAAAGTGCCATGCATGCTCAGAATAAATAAAGAGATGAAAGCTATTGGCTACTGCCCCGTTTATAGTCCCGAGGTACGTGTTTTATGTCACCGCGTTCAGAATGATCGGATTTTCCGACAACTTTGTGTGACCGTGTGTATGCAAGACAAGTTTGAGCCAACATCTGTCTGAAAAAATCCTAGGATTTTGTTGTCGGAATGTCCGATCAATGTCCGACCGTGTGTACGGGGCATAAGTCTAAGAAAGATTTCAACCAGTATAAATCTACCCTCCAAAAATACAATTCCTGCCTCCTCACTGCCAAGCAGACCAGTTTTATCACTCTCATTAACAACTTATCATCCCGTCCCCGTCAACTCTTCTCTACCTTCAACTCTCTACTTCTTCCTCCCCTCTCTTCTGGCATCTTCCCCAACTCTCCAAAACATGCACTAGTCAGCCCTATACTTAAAAAGCCTTCACTGGACCCAGCCAATCTTAACCTACGCCCCATCTCCTTGCTCCCCTTTCTATCCAAACTCCTTGAACGTCTGGTCTACAACTGACTGAGCAACCACCTTGCCGGGAATAGCCTTCTTGATCCCCTTCAGTCTGGATTTTGTCCTCAACACTCCACAGAAACTGCTCTCCTAAAACTAACAAACAATCTGCTAACAGTCAAAAGCAATGGACACTGTTCTATACTCCTACTCTTGGACCTTTCTGCTGCCTTTGCTACGGTTGACCACCCCCTCCAAAAACTCCATGCTGTTGGTCTCCGTGACTGTACTCTTCGCTGGTTCTCTTACTACTTATCCAAATGCACCTTTAGCGTTACATAGAACCCTACTTCCTCCTCTTCTCTTCCTTTCTCTGTTGGGGTCCCCCAAGGTTCTGTTCTTGGGCCTCTCCTATTTCAATCTACACCTCCTCCCTGGGTTAGCTGATAGCCTCCCATGGCTTCAAATACCATTTCTACGCTGATGACACCTAAATCTATTTCTCTACTTGTCAGCTCACTTCCTCAGTCTCCTCACGTATCACTAACAGATATATCAGTCTGGATGTCACACGACTTCCTCAAACTCAATCCATCCAAAACCGGACTTATAATTTTTCCTCCACCACGTGCACCCTCCCCTGATCTCTCTGTCAAAATCGACGGCACAACTATCAGCCCATCCCCGCATGCCAAGGTCCTAGATGTAGTCCTTGACTCTGAACTCTCCTTTAAGCCTCATGTCCAATCACTGTCCAAATCTTGCCGCCTCAACCTTCGCAACATCTCCAAAATACGCCTCTTCCTAACCAATGACACAACAAGGCTCTTAATTCACTCCCTGGTCCCCTCACCTGACTACTGCAATTCCCTACTCGTTGGCTTACCTTTACATAGGCTATCCTCCCTTCAATCCATCATGAATGCTGCTGCCAGACTCATATACCTCACCAATCGCTCTGTGTCTGCTACTCATCTCTGTCAATTCCTCCACTGGCTGAATTAAATTCAAAATACTAACAACAACTTAAAAAGCTATCTACAACTTAACCCCCAGCTACATCACTAACCTGGTCTCAAAATACCAACCTAATCATTCACTTCGTTCCTCTCAAAGACCTCCTGCTCCCTCATCACCTCCACCTTTGCTCGCCTCCAAGACTTTTCCAGAGCCTCTCCAATCCTACGGAACTCCTTACCCCAAACTGTCCAATTATCTCCTACTCTATTAGCTTTTAGACCAGGGGTAGGAAGACCAGGGAAGTCCCATGAGACATTGCAAGACCCTGACAATCACAGGCATGACTCCTAGAGGCAGAGGCATGATGGTGATGATGATTTAGATGATCGCTGAAAACCCTCCTCTTCAGAGAAGCCTATCCTACCCACCTAACAACTGCATTTTCATTTTCTCCATCAGTTCACCCCTCACAGTTATTACCTTTTGTTTCACTTGTCCCTCCCTTCTAGATTGTAAGCTCTAACAAGCAGGGCCCTCTGATTCCTCCTGTATTGAATTGTATTTTAATTGTACTGTTTGCTCTCATGTTGTAAAGCGCTGCGCAAACTGTTGGCACTATATAAATCCTGTATAATTATAATAATATAATAATAATAATCACCAGTGGCTTTTTTGGGAGGTGCATTACAATAAATTCTTTAACTGCTTCAGGTCCGCCCTAGAGCACCTATGCGGCAGATCACATTCATATATGTGATCTGACACTTTCTTTCTGGTAGGGGGTGTGCATGCTTCTGCTTTGATTGCACACAACGGAAGCCGATCAGCGGGTGCACAGTACCTGATGTCCTCTGGCATCCTCCGATTGTTAGGCAGAACAGCTATCTGCCTATGTAAATAAGGCAGATTTCCCTTCTGACAGGGGGGAAGGGATGAAATTTGTGTCCCTGCTAAGCAGGGAATACATTCCATCTCTTCCCCTAGTAAAAGCACCTAACACAGTACAGCAAAACACTGGCTGGGCACACAGTTAACACTTTGATCGCCCCTTTTGTTAACCCCTTCCCAGCCAGTGTCATTAGTGCAGTGACATATTTTTAGCACTGATCACTGTATTGGTGTCACTGGTCCCCCAAAAAGTGTCAAAAGTGTCAGTTAGTGTTAGAATGTCTGCCGCAATATCGCAGTCCCGCTATAAGTCACTGATTGCTGCAATTAATAGTTTAAAAAAAATTTAAATAAATAAAAATATCCCATAGTTTGTAGACACTATAACTTTTGTGCAAACCAATTTATATATATGCTTATTGGGATTTTTTACCAAAAATATGTAGCAGAATACATATTGCCCTACATTTATGAAGAAATTTGATTTTTTCTGTTTTTTAATTGACAGAAAGTAAAAAATTTATATTTTTTCAAATTGTCTGCATTTTTTTGTTTATATCGCAGAGGTGATCAAATACCACTAAAAGAAATATCTATTTGTAGGGGAAAAAGGATATACATTTAATTGAGTACAGCGTTGCATGACCGCACAATTGTCAGTTAAAGTAACGCAGTGTTGTATCGCAAAAAATGGCCTGGTCATGAAAAGGGGTAAATCTTCTGGTGGTCAAGTGATTAAAGTGACACCAAACGATATCCCTATTCTCCAGAAAGAATCCATACACATCCACTACCTTATAATCAATTTTTATGACATTGTTTCTTATGGTGTTTTCTCTGCCTCTTTGTGAGTTCCTGAACCTCTACGTTTCTCCCTTACATCTGTTTGTTTGCGATGTGCAGCAGGGACGTGCGGTGAGGTCAGTGGCTGGTGAGGCACTGGCTAGTATCAGAGCCAGATACACACAAGTTACATACGCCGTGATCGTTAGAGCGAGAGCAATATTCTAGCAATAGACCTCCTCTGTAACTCTAAATAAGTAGTCTGTAAAAAAATGTAAAGCACCGCCTATGGAGATTTTTAAGTACTGAAGTTTGACGCCATTCTACAAGTGTGTGCAGTTTTAAAGCGTGACATGTTGGGTATCTATTTAGTTGGCGTAACATCATCTTTCACATTATACAAAAAAAATCGGGTTATCTTTAGTTTAGTTTTTTTTATATTCATGAAACAGTTTTTCTCCCCCAAAAAAACTTGTTTCAAAAATTGCTGCACGAATACCGAGTAACATAAAAAGTTGCAACGACCACCATTTTATTGCCTAGGGTGTCTGCTAAAACAATATATATAATGTTTGGGGGTTATGAGTAATTTTCTAGCAAAAAATTATGATTATTACATGTAGGAGAGAAGTGTCAGAATTGGCGTGGGTGGCAAGGTTAATTACCATAAGTAATATACAAATAATTATTATATATTTTTTAAAGGTAATTTACTATATTTTCAAAAACTGTACTCTAGCAGGTGGTTTAACTGACCAAATTACTGAAGTTTAAAGTTATAACTTCAAACCGGTAATTTCACAGTAAATAGATAAATAAAAAATTATTTTCTTATAACATATAGCATAATAATATACTGTATATTTTTGTTTGATTATAACAATACCTTTTCAACAGCAGCAGATTCTCATTCTCCCTCTTAACCGTGTGAAAAAAACATGGGATTATGGGTAAATCTTATACCCATAAACCCATGCTTTTTTCCTTGTAGTTAAGAGGGCTGGGCCGGAAGGGAGCATTTGTCTTTTAGACACATTCCCTCTTCTATGACACTGCAGTTAGAGCTGTGCCTCCACTACAGCATTTTTATTGGACAGCTGGAGCTAATGGTACTTTACCATTGGTCCAAGACTCCAAGCTGTCCATTGAGCTCAGTGCTTCTGACAAGAAGTGAGAAGAGGAACTGTGAGCTCAACCTCTCTGTCTGCTGCAAACAGAGTGTGCCATCTTGTATTTAAACTGGCCGCTCTGTATGTGGCTTCTGAAAGGCTGCACAAGGAGCCCTGTATCTCCGGAACCATAGGTTGCAAGAGCCCCAAATTTTTACCAGTGGTGGGGTAGGATTTAGGCTACCTACTACCCAAATCGAAGCTCATTTTTTTTTTTTAATGACCATGGTAGGTGAGGCAGAGCCTCCCCTGACTGCATGTCCCTGATGTGCAGTACACGTTAGTTGTGGTCATGTGCGCTGCTCTATGAAAACTACACTAAATCTCTGTCCATAGTCCATCATGAGGGCAAACAAGGGTGGCTTCATTCCTACATACAGTGGGATCACGGAGAAAGAAACTAGCCACCGTGTAGCAGAAAGTTGGATCATAGCAGCATAAAAAAAAGATTTTGTATATATTTGGAGGAGGCTGAGAGCAATAGAAGGCTCTTTTTAAGTTAAGAATACATATGTGAATATAATCTTTTTCTGATCAGAGTTTAGTGTCACTATAAGCTGAATGCTGAGCATAGCATGCAGTTTCCTTTCTCAACCTCCGATTATATCCCCGGCCACAGCGTGGTCGCCCATAGACAGATTAATGTGAGTCTTGTCAGCTGCACAGTGCCAGTTCAAACTTCTGCTGATACAAAACAGTGGGAAGAACAGAAGCATTCAGCATGTGAGGGGTCAGCGTTGGCAGTTGATTTAGATCTCATCAGGGAGGAATAAATGTCATATTCTGTCGCAGAGCATCACATTAAGTCCAGAGGGTACAATGCAGCCTTGCCACCCTGCTATATTACCCATAACTCTGAGCCAGGACCACTCCCTGGACCATGCTCTCTGCCAGATATGGACGCAATCTCCTTAAGATCTGCTGCAGTGAATTCTGGGAGTCTGGTCAACCTATTTTCAACGTCTTCCCCTTCCCCCTGGCTGTACTTTTACTTTGCGGTAGAAGGGGTGAGGCTTTGATGAATGCAATAAATTCATAGGCTGGGAAGGTCACTCCTGCGTCTGCTGCTGGTGCATTTGCAATCTAACCCGTATTGCATTAGTACTAATTGTTTCAGGACTAAGCTATTCATTCATGTACATAGATTGCAGCTTTATCTTGGAATCATTCCCTGCTCTGCTACAGAGATCTGCCAGCACCTTCGCTCCCTTGCAGGTCTGCAGTAAGGATATTACCAATGACAGAAATGTGCAAACAAGTCATAAATGAACCATTTTTCCGCAAGGACCAGCCCATAGCTAGTGGCTTTAACTGCCACAGTTTACAACACAACTGCTGCTAGCAAGTAGAATCAATTAGTGAACTGCTAATGCCTTTCTGGAAATACTGCAGTTATGTTAAAGCAGAACTACAACAAACCCAGTATGAAAAAAAGAGAGGCCCGGAGTAAAGGAAGAAAGCAATAGACCCAGGGCCGGCATGACAGGGGTTAAAGGGGCTTGTTACAAGGTTTAAGAGCATTAGGGGGATGCTGCAGGATAGGTTATCAGGCTGTATGGGGCAGGGTTTGAGCTGGGTGGAGCAAAGGGGGTAATTAGTCAGTAGACCGGAAGGGGAGGGCTGCAGTCGGAGAACAGAGTAGAGCAACTTCAGGGGCAGCTCCTTGCACTGAACTTTCCTTCATTTAATATGGCTGATGTCAGTGACCTGATGGCCCAGCTGCGGGCTGTGGCCACTGTGCATGGCACAGACTGGCTTCATGAACAGGTCAGTGGGCTGCTTTTGGGGGGCTGGGACGGGGGTCCCACTCCTGCCCCCCCTCCCCCGCCACGTGCTCGGGAGAACGGCTTTGCCTTACTTTGACGGGGTGAGTACTCGGCTGGTCAGTTACAGTGAGCGGCCTGGGCCCTCCGGTGTGAAGGTCGCGGATGACGTCACGGGCGGCCATACAGGCACCCGGTGGGCTACAGCAGCATCGGGCGGGGCACAGCGGCATTCATGGAGGACACTTCCTGGTCTAAAGGGGAGCTGGAAGAGGAGAGTGACCCCGGGTGGAGGAGCGAGCATCGTTAGAGATCCCGGTGATGGCTGGTGGTGGTCTGCGGCAGCCTAGTAAGCGGCCTGTTGGCCTTCCTTCTTTTTCTTCTTTTGTGTGTGTGCCTGTTGTTGGGGGGGTTTGCATGCTGGCGGTGCAGATGGTTCAGGGGCGCAGGAGTTGGTGAGTATTGGGGCACATTGACTCGTACGCCAGTGTGGGGCCCCCCACATCAGCGTGGGTTCCTACGGCTGGTTCTGGGGGGGGACCGTGGGGACTTCGGCGACAGGAATTTTATTGATGGCGGGGGCAGGGCCAGTATTGGTTTCCCCTCTGGTGACTGCCGGGGTGTCTCCTTCCACTGGACAGGGCACTGGCCTGGTTCCGGCAACCGGGGACAGTGGTGGAGCGGACGGAGGACAATGTAAGGCAGAGGAAAAAGAGGTGGAACGCATGCGCTTGGCGGATTCTGCTAAATGTGAGGTGTACATTTGTTTTGAGGGGCCATTAGGGGTGCATCTCAAGTGCGAGAAAATATTTGATGAGGGGTTTTGGAATCCTTGTAGTCTTCTCCCCCCCCCCACATCCTGCGGACAATTTGAGGTCATCGAGGGCTCACTTGGGGGTTGTTTCAGACAAGTTTGGTGAAGGAGGTTGAGCTGGGTCGGATAGTCGGTCTGTTCGACAGTCCACAGCTGGATAATTTGGTGCTTTCTCCGTTGGCAGTTGTCCCCAAGAAGGAACCCATCAAGTTCCGGTTGATTCATCATTTACTGATCCCAGAGGGGGATCGGTGAATGAATTTATTGATCCTGGCTTGTGTTCCGTCTCGTACACCTCATCGTACACCTCATTTAACCGGTGGTTCATTGGGTTCGTATTTATGGACAGGGTGGCTTTATTGGCAAAAATGGATATTGAATCCGCCTTTTGGTTGTTGCCAGTGCATCCTGATAGTTTTCACGTGTTGGGTTGTCGGTGGGAGGGCGGCTATTTCATTCATTGTTGTTTACCAATGGGGTGTTCCATTCCTTGTTCCTTGTTCGAAATGTTTAGTTCCTTTTTAGAATGGGTGGTTTGGGAGGTGTCAGGGCTTCCGTCTGTCATTCACTATGTGGATGACTTTTTGTGCGTTGGGCCGACTGGCTCTAACCGCTGTAGAGTTTTGTTGGGTAAGGTGCAGCATATGGCGGATCGCTTTGGCATTCCACTGGCAGCTGACAAAACAGAGGGTCCTTCTCTGATAATGAGTTTTCTCTGCATTTTGACACAATGGCCATGGAATGTCACCTCCCAGACAACAAACTGATGGATTTGCGGTCGGCGGTGGTTTCGGCATGGAAGGCTGGTAAGTTGACCCTGCGTCAGCTGCAGTCGCTTCTTGGGAAGCTGAACTTTGCCTGTTGGATCATGCCGATGGATAGGGTTTTTAATCGCCGGTTGGTGGCGGCCACCACAGGGGTTAGGTCGCCCGGGCATCACACTCGGGACCACAAGGTGGACTTGCTGGTTTGGGAGTCCTTTCTGGATTCATATAACGGTAGGTCTGTATGGATGTCTGAAGCAATGTCTAGTTTTAATCTGGAGCTCTTCACCGACGCCGTGGGATCGGCTCGGTATGGGGTGTACTTTGGGAGTCAGTGGAGTGCTGGTCCTTGGCCATTGGAGGGAGATGGGTTTCACTAAGAACTTGGCATTGTTGGAATTATTTCCGATTGTGCTTGTGGCCGAGATTTGGGGGGCTCAGTTTAGTAACAGGAAGATCCGTTTCAACTACGATAATATGGCGGTTGTGCAGGTGATTAACAGTGTATCTGCTTCATCGCCACCGGTGGTGCGTTTGTTGAGGCATTTAGTGCTGACTTGTTTACATTGTAATGCTTTTGTGTATGCTGTGCATGTCCCAGGTTGCACTAATTCCTTGGCCGATGCTCTTTCTCGGTTTCAGTGGGACTAGGTTCGCTCGTTGGCTCCGGGAGCTGCGCAATTGGGGGATCCTTGTCCAGAACAGCTGGACAAGGTCCTTGGCCATTGGAGGGAGATGGGTTTCACTAAGAACTTGGCATTGTTGGAATTATTTCCGATTGTGCTTGTGGCCGAGATTTGGGGGGCTCAGTTTAGTAACAGGAAGATCCGTTTCAACTACGATAATATGGCGGTTGTGCAGGTGATTAACAGTGTATCTGCTTCATCGCCACCGGTGGTGCGTTTGTTGAGGCATTTAGTGCTGACTTGTTTACATTGTAATGCTTTTGTGTATGCTGTGCATGTCCCAGGTTGCACTAATTCCTTGGCCGATGCTCTTTCTCGGTTTCAGTGGGACTAGTTTCGCTCGTTGGCTCCGGGAGCTGCGCAATTGGGGGATCCTTGTCCAGAACAGCTGTGGCGGATTGCTTTGGAGTAACAGCAAAGCTGGTTCGGAGCTGGTTGGTGAGTGAGGCTACCTGGTTGGTGTATTCGAAAGTGTGGGAGGAGTGGTTTGGGTTAGTTCACAGCCTGGGTAGGGAAGTAGTTGCGGGTGATGACAGGTTCTTGGTGCTGTATTTTATAAGTTGTAATGTGGAGAAGGGTGTGTCGGTATTCGTATTGAATAGTAAGTTGGCGGGGTTGGCCTTTTTGTTCAAATTGTTGGGTCGCCGGGATTGTACCAAAGATTTTTTGGTGCGGCAGGCGGTCAAGGGGTACCGCAGGGGTCGGCGGCTGACAGATGGTAGATGGTCGGTGTCCTTTGACTTGTTGGGTTCTTTGTTTCAGGTTCTTCCAACTGTGTGTACATAACTTTATGAGGCCCGGTTGTTTCAGGTGGCCTTTTCATTGGAATTTTTGGTGCTATGCATATGGGGAACTGGTATGCTCTTCTAGATGGGGATCTGATGGGTTGCAGTCAGCTGATGTGCAATGTTGGGACAGTTCGGTGGTTTTTAAATACGGAGATCCAAGACGGATCAAGCCGGTCAGGGGGTTCGGGTTGAGCTATTCGAGGTTTTTGGTTCACCAGCTTGCCCGGTGTGGGTGGTTTCACATTTTTTTTTGGAGTTGCGCCCTGGGCGTGGTTGCTCCATTTTTGTTGCATGAGGATGACTCTGCCTTGTCCCGGTATCAGTTTACAGTGGTGTTTCGCAGGTGTTTGGTGTCTTTGGGTTTTTGTTCGTCTGACTTTGCATCGCATTCTTTCCGCATTGGGGCTGCTACGGAGGCTGCACCTGCACGTTGGGGTTTGAGTGAGGGGGTCTTGCGGCGCATTGGTAGGAGGGAATCTTGGCGTTATCGCCTGTATGTTCATCCTCATTTGTTATAGCTGTCATGGTTGGTTATATGTGGGTGTGTGATGTATGTTCCTGTATTGTTATTATATTGGGGTTATAGCTTTTAGGTGTGTGTTTTTTGTCATCTTTTTCTTTACAAGTGGGGGCTCGTGCTTGATTTAGATATTGGGCCACTCATATGTCCACTGGGGTGCGAGGAGAGGTGATGTTCGGCCTGATAGACGTCATTCCTAGGGATGAGGCTGTTATTCGCCGGATCAGGGTGCCAGGCCTCTTGTGGAGCAAAGTGGTACCTGAAGTTGAGCGTTATGCCTGGCTTGATAGAGCCCCGGACGTACTTGTCATACATGCTGGGGGTAATGATTTGGGTCTCAGGGAGTGGGAGGGAGCTGATATGGGATGTGAAATATGATTTCTTACAACTGCGCGTGGATTATCCAAATCTGTTGATTGTTTGGTCCGATATGGTGGCTCGTACACATTGGCGAGTGGCTAGGTCAGTTTCTGGGCTTAATAAGGCTAGGGTGAAGGCTAATCGGGAGGTGGCCCGCTTTCTGATGCAGAATGGGGGTTTGTCAGTGAGGCACTGTGAGCTAATGTTGGAACCTTGGAGATATTTACGGGTTGACAGCGGTCATTTAAATGCCGTGGGTATTGACCTGTGGTGTCTTGGCCTGGAAGATGATATTCAGAGGACCCTGCAGGTGTGGATGTCCGCACAAACTTAAGGTGTCAGGTTTGTGTGGTGGTGGCGGGGTGCAAGGTCCTTTTCAGTTTCATATGGGCAAAAAAGATATGGTGTAGGGACCCGTCTGAGGTACGGTTCCCAGTTGGTGGATGTGTACCTGCTAGTTGTCTCCGAGTGGGTGGTTTTTGCAGCTGGAGGCCTGTGAAGTGACAAGCAAGCACTGTCCTGGGTTTCATGCCTATAAGGGCCTTTTGGCTCTTTCTCTTTAACCACTTCAATACAGGGAATTTCCACCCCCTTCCTGCCCAGGCCAATTTTCAGTTTTTAGAGCTGTCGCATTTTGAATGACAATTGCGCGGTCATGCAACACTGTACCCAAATTAAATTTTTATCATTTTTTTCCCACAAATAGAGCTTTCTTTTGGTGGTATTTGATCATCTCTGCAGTTTTTATTTTTTACGCTATAAACAAAAGAAGAGCTACAAGTTTGAAAAAAAAAAATCAATATTTTTTACTTTTTTGCTATAATAAATATCCCAATTTTTTTTTTTTAAAAACTAATTTTTTCCTCAGTTTAGGCCGATAAGTATTCTTCTACATATTTTTGGTAAAAAAAATCGCTATTGGGGATAGTTTTATGGCATTTTTATTATTATTATAGTAATGGCGGTGATCTGCAATTTTTAACGTGACTGCGACATTGCGGTGGACATATCGGACACTTTTGACACCATTTTGGGACCATTCACATTTATACAGAGATTAGTGCTATGAAAATGCATTGATTACTGTATGAATGTCACTGGCAGGGAAGGGGTTAACACTAGGGGGCGATCAAGGAGTTATCTATGTTACCTAGGGAGTGATTCTAACTGTAGAGGGAGGGGACTCACAAGGAGAAGAGACCGATCAGTGTTCCTCTGTACACAGAACACACGATCAGCCTCCTCTCACCTGACAGGACATGGATCTGTGTGTTTACACACACAGATCCATGTCCCGGCTCTGTTACCAGGCAATCGCGGGTGCCCAGCAGACATCGCGCACCCCCCAGACGGCCAGGAAGCCCAGGACGTCATATGACGCCCGCTCAGGATGGGAGATCCCTCCTGCGGACATCATATGACTATGGGTGGTACTGAAGTGGTTAATAAACCGTCTGGTCTGGTTTTTATGTTATTGATCTGTTAATTATTGGTTATTTATACTAGTTTAATAAAAAGGCTGCTATGGCCAATTTAACTCCAATTTTGTGTGGTGTGTTCACTACAGGAAGGGTGGTGTTTTTGGTATAGCAGTTAACAAGACATATTTAATACCATAGTCAAGAAAGGCCCAGAGTAAAGGAAGAAAGCAATAGACGCAGGGCCGGCATGACAGGGGTTAAAGGGGCTTGTTACAAGGTTTAAGAGCATGCTGCAGGATAGGTTATCAGGCTGTATGGGGCAGGGTTTGAGCTGGGTGGAGCAAAGGGGTAATTAGTCAGTAGACGGGAAGGGGAGGGCTGCAGTCGGAGAACAGAGTGGAGCAACTTCCCACCCTCCTGCCCTGAATATGGTGGGTTTTTTGCCGGTTAGGGAATTGGGGGTTTGGTTTAGCCATATGTGGTGGTGGTGGGGTGCAAGGTCCTTTTTAGGTTCATATGGGCAAAAAAGGTGTGGTGTAGGGACCCGTCTGAGGTACGGCTCCCAGTTGGTGGATGTATACCTTCTAGTTGTCTCCGAGTTGGTGGTTTTTGCGGCTGGAGGCCTGTGAAGTGACACGTAGGTACTGTCCTGGGTTTTATGCCTATTAGGACCTTGTGGCTCTTTCTCTTTAATAAACCGTCTGGTCTGGTTTTAATGTTATTGATCTGTTAATTATTGGTTATTTATATTTGTTTAATAAAAAGGCTGCTATGGCCAATTTAACTCCAATTTTGTGTGGTGTGTTCACTACGGGAAGGGTGGGGTTTTTGGTATAGCAATTAACAAAACATATTTAATACCATAGTCAAGAGCTAAAACATCTTTAATAAAAGTAACAATCATACTGCACTAATAAATTCCCTTTTTTGATGGTTTTCCAATTACAAATGCCTGGGGACCCTACCAGTGAAAATCACTTTCTTACTCATAGAGACACCACTAAATGGTCTGCAGTGAATTCACTGCAGTGTTGTCACTTTGAGCAGGCACTGTAGTCTGTGTTTCATCATGTATGTTGAGAAGGAGGATTCTTAGTGTTGTCATTTCCCCCCCCCCCCCTCTGTCAATCAGCTCTGGCCATACCCAACCATCAGGCATTGTAACGGCACCATCATACTGTTCACATCTCCTGGGAGAGTAATTGTGGCAGGGCACCCTCTTCAATCAATTCTCCAGACTCTGGTTTAATAAAGATCTATGTGTCCATGTGATAAAGTTACGGGCATTAATATTTATGCTACAAAAATGAAATGTGCGCTGTAAATGTCCTCCAGCATCATTAAAGCCCAGAGCAGTCACTTCCTTACTGGAAATTCTCCCACTCTCCTTGGTCACAAAAATTATGTTACTTTCTTTAAAGTAGAACTACAGGCAAAACTTTTTGGTTATTAACCCGGTTAGATTTGTTTTTGACATTTGTGTCCCATCGCGGAGCTTTCCATTCACTTCCTGTCTCAAAGCCAAACAGGAAGTGACAGGAAATCCCTTCAAATTAAGGGAATTCCTTGGGGACCCCCAGGTCACCAGAACTAGTGTCCTCATTGGAAGATTTCCCCTCTATCACTTTTCTGGTGACAACTCAAAATTTGGTATTTTCTCTTACTTTCAGTTTCAATGATTATGGTAAACAGGGCAAATAGAGAGGGTGAATCTTCCTAATGGGAACACAGACAGCAATAAAAACTGACAAGCCTTCTAATGCCTCTGCACTCTATCCAAAACTTAAAAAAAAATTTTGCCTTTAGTTATACTTTTTTTTCAATCAAATAATTTTTTAATAAATTTTTCATAATACAACAATAATACACACAAAACTTTTCCCACAAATACCCCCCCCCCCCCAAATACATCTCCCCAAAAAATCTATATATCATCAGTCTATGCTTCAATCTTTATTCAAGATCTTTCATCTCATTAATGCTCCTTAGTGGAGTATATGTACTTATCCCCCTCTTATATCATTGTTGGTTTTCCTCAGTTTCATTAGTTTGTTCAAACAAATTGGAAACTAGCCACCAATGCCATATTTTTAGAAATTTCTTAGGGCTCTTCTTATGTTTATATGACAATTCCTCTCGTCTTAGATTAAGGTTAACCACTCCAATCCATTGATCTATTGTTGCCGGATATTTTCATATCAATTTTTGTAATATAAGTTTACGAGCCATACACATAGTTCTTAACCACATGACATGCATCCCAACTGGGAGGGTATCCTCCGGTATAATCCCTAGCAATGCTATTTTTGGATCAGAGTGAACCTGTGTGGAACTTAAAAAGTTTAAAGTATTAAATACACCCTCCCAGTAGCAATGCAGTTTGGGACATCACCGCAGCATATGTATCAGTGTACCTGTATCAGGGTTCCCTGCTGACAGCTGAATATAAAAAAAAAGAATTGCCGGCAATAAAAAAAACCTGAAAAAAACATGGTGTGGGGTCCCCCCAAAAATCTGTACCAGACCCTTCGAGAAGAAGTTCCGACACAAACACAAGTTTCCAAATAGTCAGTTCACCCTAAGCTGTGGATCTTCGCAAATGAGCTGGGAGGTTCCCTCATAGCATATGGCCATGAACTCTAGGAATTATTTGTGTTGTATGCTTTCATTGATCAAGGATTGGCACAATGTAAGTATGCATATTCCATACCTGATGGGCCACCCGGGGGAGTAAAAAAAGGCATGACAGGGACCAGGAGGATGAATAGAAGAAAAAGGAAGGATAGGAGGGCAAGGAAAAAGGAGGAGGAAGGAAGGGAGGAGAGTAGAAAGAATGGGGGAGGCGGAGGGACTGAGACAAAAGGGAGATGTCAAAAATTTACTCCACACATGCCCCATGAGTTTATCCATGCTGTTCAAATTTTGAAAAATTTCTTGGGGCAATTATAACTTTCATAGGAGAGTTTGTACAATGGTAATACTGCATGAACAGCTGTATGCCAGGAGGACATAGTAAGAGGTAATGGCGACTTCCACTTAATATGGATCTCCCATCGGGCATAAAAGAAAAGAAAAAAAACCCCTAACAATTTACCATAGTGGCCCAGCTCTGTACCATCCAGCACCACCAAGAGCGGCAGCTTGGGGCATAAAGTGTTAGCTTACATGTGTTGTTAATAACCTCCAAAACAGATTCCAAAATCTGAAGTTTAAGGCAAGTCCAGACCATATGATAGCAGGCGCCTTCAGCTAGCTGGCATCTTGTACATAGGGGTGAACAGGAGTATAGTAAGCTAGTAATTTAACTTGGATTAACCTATCCTTGGCATAACCATAGTAGTAACGTAGTAGCTCATACATTCATCCCGGTCTTCCTCAGAGAGGTCTGGCAGATCAGCCTGCCACTTGGAGAATAATTTACATAATTTAACAGAGTGAGCAAAGGAGAGCAAAGGTAGATTTTTGGCAGTGGTTTCCCTATTGCCCTAGATGTCAGATTCTAGGGTAACACTAGCAGGAAACTGTGTGAGCACTGCATGCCTAAGCTGCAGATATCTAAACCAGTGGTTTTCAACCTCAGTCCTCAAGTACCCTCATGTTTTTGGAACTTCCCTCTAAAATAGCTCTTATCAATACCATGCCATTGATATTGATTTAAAGCAACTGTGCAAAGTAAAGGAAAACCTGAAAACATAGCCCATTGGGGGTATTTGAGGACTGAGGTTTAGAACCACTGGTCTAAATATCCTATTAGGCAAATTAAGTTCTGTGAAACTCCGCAATTTGACGTTAGATATGATGTGTTTGAGGCCCACTATTGCTCAAGAAGCCTACAGGTGGGGATCAGGTACAGTACCTGCCACCGATATTGTGTTTCCAGCGTAATGGGATCGCGCTGGAAATCACCGTTGCGAGGCTGTGCTTCTCACGCTCGCTGCCCCCACGAGATGCCACGCATCCATAGGAATCCATTGGGGGCGGCAGCAGGAGGAGCGACAGAGCTCGGCGCTGGCTCCCATGCGGGGCTTGCAGGTGTCGATCTCGCCGCTAACAGCGGTGAGATTGACACAATATTGGCGGCACCTACTGTAACATATTCAAATGGGGTAAAATAAGGTTAGCCCAGAGAGGTATGAGAGAAGAGAATGTGTGAGGTTTGCGGTACTGCGTTCTCGTCTGTTCCTGCCCTCTTCTCTACCTTGTCCAATCAGAGAACAACTTGTATTTATTGAAAAAAATAAAAATAAAAAGTATTCTATGAATGGTGGCAGTGCCAAGCAAGCAACCCCTGTGAGTGGTCAGTGTGCAGTGGAGCTGCTTACCTAGCACCTGACCAGGATCAATAAGAACACCGACTACTACAATGATTTCCAGCTTCCCTAGGGGCCCACCAGGTAATAATTCCTTGAGTTCAGCTTCAAGGACTTTAAAGTGTATTTAAAGCCATTACATTGGTTTTTAGTTTTTGAATTGAGTTGTTAGTGGTTAAGACCATTGTCATTTTTTTTTTTTGTCTTCCTTCAGGGAGATTTCCCCTTCATGGAAGGTTTGCTCTTACTTTTTGCTCCTGACAGCTCTAAATTGTTGGATTTCCTATCACTGCACCAATGACAATGGCCAATGGGACCAATAGAAAGGGTAAATCAATCTCCTTAGTGGGTACAAAGACAGAAGTAAAAATCTGACAGCAGAGTTAATACACCCTCATTACATCTAAAACAAAATCAAAAGTTTTAGTTTTACATTATGAGGCAGGAGCAAGAGGAATTAAATTGAATATGGCATGAACTGTCTTGCCACTGTAATTCCTAAAAGATACAATTCATAAAAGAACAATTGAGTGGGTGATTCTACCTGTCAGCATACTGCCAGCTTAATGTTTGCCTATTCACATCAAAACTCGGACACAACAGGGCATGTCCCTTATCACACTATTTAATTAGTATAATTTAATACCTTATTAATAAGGTGATAATTTTCCTATAAATAGCTTTCTACCCAGTTGTGAAATAATGTGAGTGTAATTTCCAACAGCACAATAGCGGCAAGATTCTTTTATTATTATTTTTTTTTCTTTCTGTACAAAGTGTTATTTTTAAGCCAAGTAAAATAGACTGTACCATTACAAGGCACTGTGCCAACCATCTTGAGCTGCTATACGGAGAGTCAATTAAACTGTTAAGTCGAAATCCTTCTAGGGGGACTGAAAAAATGACAGTGAACACCAAAAGATGTTTTATTAATTTCTCAGGGAGCAAAAAAACAAGCACAAAAAATGTGAACATATATCAAGAAATTAAGAGACAGTTCACGCAAAACTTATGTTTAAATTTCTAATGGATCTTGGAAAGTTATTGCCTAAAGATTTAGTATGCAATGTCTTGGGGTTTTCTGTGGTTCTTGGAGTCTTCTGTGGTTAAATCTCTCTGCTTGTGTTTCCAGGTCTACTTCTGTAGACTCACGAAGAGTCTCCTTCTCCCTGTTAAATTTGTTGTTTTTTTCAAATTTTAAGGTGAGTTAATATACCACATATAACTCATTCTAATGCCGCATACACACGATCGGAATTTCCGTCAGAAAAAACTTGGATGGTTTTTCCGACGGAATTCCGCTCAAGCCTGCCTTGCATACACACGGTCACACAAAAGTTCTTTGAACTTTCGACCGTCAAGAAGGCGGTGACGTACAACACTACGACGAGCTGAGAAAATGAAGTTCAATGCTTCCGAGCATGTGTCGAATTGTTTCCAAGCATGCGTCATTTTTTTGCGCGTCCGAATTGCATATAGACTAACGCATTTTCGGATAGGAACTTTTCCCGACCGAAAAATAGAGAACATGCACTCAATCTTTTGCTGGCTGGAATTTCGCCAGCAAAAGACCGATGGAGCATACACGCGATCACATTTTCTGACAAAAAGCTCTCATCTGAGTTTTGCTGGCGGCATTTACGATCGTGTGTATGCGGCATTAGTCTTCCAAATACTTGGGTTATCTAGATTCTCCTGATTAGATCTCTGCTTATGCTTCCAGGTCTACTAGTGTTGACCATTGTTTTGAAATTAGGGTGCTACCTGGGTTCCCCAGGTGTGTCTTAAGCAAGTGACCCAGTGTGCCCCTGATCGGTGTCATAACAACCAATGACGCTCTAGGGCCATGATGCATCGTTTCATTAAGAAGTCTGCCTCCTCCAGACGTCCACCACCTTCTGCCCACTTCTGTGCTGCGATTGCAGTTACTAAGCTAATACCAATCTAAATTTAGGTGCATTGTATAGTTATGATGTGTTAATTAATACAAGGCAGAATTAAAGTGAACCTGAGCTCATAAAATTAAGATTTGCAATGTTATTGGAGACATTTATAAACTGTAATTGGGCCTAAGTGGTATCATTAAAATGAACCTCTTGTTTTGAATTTCTCCAGAAAAATAGCAATTTACTTTGTGGTGTGTGTGTGTGTGTGTGTGTGTGTGTGTGTAGAAGTAACACACACCACAGTTTATCTGCAGTGAGGTCTAAGGCACTGCCTCCTTTGACTATTGGTCTATTGAGAGTGAAGTTTGGTGATGTCACTATTGTGCTACTCACTGTTCTCCTTGTTGGAGGCTCTGACATGAGGAAGCAAAGTACTGCCTCCACCAAAATGGCATCATACACACACACACACACACACACACACACACACACACACACACACTAGAACAATTAAGTAAAGTGGAAAAAAAGTGCTGAACCCATAGGGTTATTTCACTGGCATTGCTATCTTAAAGTATTGATGTAAATTATCTGGTTCCCGGGCAGGTGGCTTATACATCCCAGAGGAATTCCACGGGTCTCCTTGGCTTCTATTGTAAAAAATAATTAAGTGCTACACCACTGCTAAGAGGTCTAAATACAACATTATTTTTTAGATTGTCCCCCCATTGTCCCCCCCGACTTTTATTGGAATAAACAACATCTTTCGGGGGTCCATGAGTGCCCCCTTCTTTAAATCTCCATATCCATCCAATATTTATACAATATCCCTTACCAATTGAAGTAGAATAATGACGCAATGGACCAGGCAAGAACTTCAGTGATGCAGATTTATTACAATACAAACAGTGCAGCGTTCATTATGAAAAAAAATGTCATGAACATGTGATGTGATTATTAATTTCAGGAAAAGTATTAAATATAGTCCCTAGAAGATTTTCAAAGATGATAATCAAGATGAAGAGTTCCACATGCTGTGATAGTAATGGAAAGCAGGATAGAGTGGGTGTCACAAACCAAAACTCATGCTGTGCTTACCAGAAATCATGTGAACCCCTAGCTAAGAGTGGCCAAATTACACTTCATTTACAATAACCAGGCCAGACTGTTTGAATATCCTCCCCTGTCTCCGGATGAACTGGCACCTTAGAGAAAGGCAGATGAATACCGTAAAAGCAGCCCTAAGTATTCAATCCCCCTTCAGGGAATGATCCGTGTCATGAGGTGTGTAACAAAAAGTAATCCATATAGTGTGATAACGTTAAAAACCAATTTATTAAAAAAAGGAGTAACACTCACATATGTACATGTAACACGAGCATGTAAATGTCAAAAGATTGCTACCTCCAGGAAGCAAGATGGCCAACCATCAATCATGCATGCATGGTGGCTTGTGTGCGTGGCTCCTCCCTAAGCGTTTCATCAAATATGACGTCATCAGGGGCACCTTGCATCCTGGAGGAAACAATCTTTTGGCATTTACATGCTTGTGTTACTTCTACTTATTTGAGTGTAACTCCTTTTTTTAAATATATTTTTTTTAAATTGTATCAAACTATATGGATTACTTTTTGTTACATGCCTCATGACATGGCTTATTCCTTGTCCTTGATATCCAGTCTGGCCTGGTTATTGTAAATGAAGTGCAATTTGACCACTCTTAGCTAGGAGGATGACACGATTTCTGGTAAACGCAGCATGAGTTTTGGTTGGTGACGCCCACTCTATCCTGCTTTCTATTACTATCACAGGATGTGGGACTCCTCATCTTGCTTATCATCTTGGAAAATTTTCTTGGGACTATATTTAATAAGTTTATTGGAATTATTAATCACATCACATATTCATTACATGTTTTTTTCATAATTTAGCACTGCACTGTTTGTATTGTATTTCTATTATGTCAAGTGTCTGGACATTGTGCATAGCAGCTGTAACTTTGTAAATTTTTCACCAATAGCGCGCATTTATTTTTGATTTTTGTGATTCAGGTTTATTAACAGCTGCGAACTTACAAGATCATGTTCAAAGCATGGCAAGATGCAGGCCTAATTTATACAGCTTCTTACAATGCAAGCATATTAGGTACAACATGATTGGTTGCTAAGATTTACGTCATTGTAACTAACCATAAATCTGGCACCTGTCATACAAACAGACAAATGTATTAATTCCTACAATTCCTATAGTTTTATTAAAATTATTTATAACTGTTTTTGTCTATAGTTTTACCTATTTCAACTACTTGTGTAGAGACAGTATGACACCCAACATGTTAAATTAAACCCTTCTTGTTTTGGTAAGACTTTTCCAATCCAAGGATGTTAACATATTTACGACTTTGGGAAAATGAACTTGCAATCACCCCACCTTAAGTTTTATTTAATATGCTCTAACTATTAATATACACACACACACACATATACATATAAGAATCACAGTGTTGTCTTATTCAAAGGTATTAGGACACAAGCAGACCTTTTGACCCTGTCAAACTTAATTAATGTACTTTGCTTTCCTATATTCCGCATGTTTACTTGTAAACCAACAGTACACAAATTTTTATTACTTTTCCTGTCATTAGCTGTTTTCCTACTTTACGTTATCTTACCAAATAGTTTTTCATCTCTTGTCAGTGTTTTTTTTTCTAAGCAGTGGTCAAGAATTCAACTTAAAATTAGGTTTTCTATATTGTGAAATAGTATAGTATGAACTTCTATAAACGAATAACTTTTGCTTAATAATGAACTAATAACAAAAGCAACAAATCTACCAAAGCCATAAAAAGAAAGGTAAATAGCGGTGCAATACAAATTACATTACATGTTGCACTAAATAACACCCAGTGATGAAAAAGTGCAAATTATCAAATAAAGTCCAATGTGAACATGTCCACGACTGAATAAGTATCAGTCCATGAAGGATAAATTTGGATGATTTCCACTGCACACCATGTGCCACGTGTGTCACTGCTCCCCCCTAAGATGTACACTCACCAGCAGTGATTGCCTCACACTCTCATGCTCGGCAATAAGGCATTGTACCCCTTAGGGTTGTAAATAATCCCAATCTCATGGACAAGTGAATAACTCCTGTGTATATAAAACACAAAAGGAAACTCCAATAGTGCAATTACATTTAATAAAATTTATTGAAACACCATATAAAACGACCCACAGGTATTCCACTCAAGTATTTGGTAGAATACTGGGAAGCCAACATATCATGGCCGCGGCGGGCCCAAGGCATGAACTCCATGTCTCACCTGACCACTGCTGATTCCTAGTAAGACATCACTTCCGGTGCTGCGTATGAGGTCACTTCTGTTTGCCGTGCAGTAATGTTCCGTCGCGTTTTGTCATTACGACTTCATCCTGGGATTAATCCTGTGGAGTTTTTATGAACTAATAATAATGTTGATGATAATACCACTACTACTACTACTACTACTACAATAATAATAATATGAATGTCTTAATAATGATAATTAGATTAATACCATATGCAAACTAATATGAATAATATGAAATACGTACGTTAATATGAAATCCTACTACACAATACAATTTGGGTTTAGTTTAATTGTGGTATTTTGTTTTAAATAAGACACGAGGAGGGGATATATTGTTGATATCGAATTGACATGGAGATGTCCTTAAGTTTCTTTCCAGCCCCGATGAAGGGGGCACTCTTGGACCCCTGAAACATGTTGGCTACTTTTTGAATTGCCCTGCTGACTTTTCCTGGAATAAAGTTGTTTCTGGACCTCTTAGCAGTGGTGTGGCACTTCAATTTCCATTTTTGCTATATTGTAGAACAAGGCACTGTAAGTTAGGAAAGGAGGAAACATCAGCTACTGGAAGACCACTGGCAACATGAGTGACTAGTCCTTTGCCCTCTGCCTCCTTTTTTTTGGGCAAAGTTTTCCAAGTTCAGTTCCTCTTAAATTTGTGTCTTTTGGATCTGCCTGGAATTCAGCTTTATGTTCCATCAATACAGAACTCAGTATGCAATGATTCATAGATAGAAACTGTAATGACTACCTTCTCTATAAAATATTTATGAGAAATAAAAGTATTAGGAGATGGGAAATCAGGAAGCTTTGTACACACACCATCCTTGACATCTTTGCAAGGAAGCAAATTAGGTATATCAATATCAATTTTTAGTTGTGTAGACTAACTTTACACTGACATCAGATAAGTTGCAGTAGATGCAATGTAAAGGATTCACATTCTATTCTTTATATAGAAAATACCAAGCCTGCATTCCACTCAGCTGATCTCTGCATCTCATTCTATAATATATTAATCTGCAGAGAGGAGACGCCCTCTGATCAGTGGTGACTCATTCCACTCGGCTTGGACCACACTGATCTCTTTTGCATTTTTTTTAAATTTAAATATTGCAGGGAAATGCGCTGTTTTGCTGCCCTTACTTCCCACATAACATTTATTTGAACTGGACTTTTTATTTCACATAATATTTCATTTATGTCTGTTTTGCTGCAACAATTTAAATGTACAGAAATCAAATTTATATAGAAAAAGGAAATATCCACAATACATCATTAGCACATCTTCTAGCTTTTAACCGCCTAGGTAACAGAGGTGTTAGAGTTTAAAATGTACATGAAATGAACTGATTATACACATAAGTAGTATTATATACTTATGCATATAATCAGTTCATTTCATTCTTTTGACCAACCTTGCGTTTGTGAGACACAGCTGAACACCAAATAGAATGATATGCAACTGCATTTCTGTTAAAGCTTTAGGTTGATGTGCTTGAATTTCATCAGTGGGCAATCACAAATGCCCCATAATGACACAGTGTTTTTAATGAGAAAAATATTTTTTACATGTTGCATATGAAATGTCAATATTCAATAATTATATGTATTTAAAATAACCAAAAAATACAGTATTGACAACATTATGGAATAATATGTTTTTTGTGCTACTTCAAAGGCCCTGACGAAGCGGGGTTTCCCACGAAACGTGTAGGCCACACCTCTGACACTTCATACCAGGACCTGCACACCCTGGACCAAAGAGGCAGTAAACTATTTTTTTCAGACTGTAACGTGTTTTAAATATCCTATCCATGGATGGCAAATAAAGTTTTTCTACATTGTTTTAAAATTGTGGTACAGATTGTTATTTAAACCCCACGAGGCACATTTAAAGTCCCATTCTACCCTACTTCTAGTTGAATTTTGTATTTTCCAGGGATGGTGCCTTTGTGGAGTTATAATTATTTCACGCCTACTCCCATCCCTATACAACTAACATGTATATAAGCTCAGTTTTTTTCTTTTACTATGTTTGACCTGATGTTCCACTGAACAAAGTATTCTTAAGCAAGTTGTAAATAGGAATAAACTTCTATTTGATGCAAACTTGAAAGACATCTGTCCGAGATGGGCCAGTGAGCTGAAGGTGGGCGGGATTTCTCACCCCACAACTGCATGTACATAAATCAGCAAGGATTCTGATGAAATCAGGTGGTCATATTAGATCCATGACTATCACCTAATGTGACCAGGTGGCCCTATTAGGGCAATGATGTCATGAGCATCCCTGCCCTTTGCGTGCAAATTGTAAGATACTCCACCCACAGCCCATAGGCCTGGTACTAACTGCTAATTTCTGGGTTCAGCCAAACGTAGATTCAGACTGAGCCTAGAGCCAAGCCCAAACTCATTTCTTGTTGTGAATCTCACCTGGAGATCCTTCCAGTACCATCACTTCCTGTTGCAGGCTGAAAATGCCTTGCAATTACAATTATAGCAACAATGTCAGCTGGCTGTGTGAGCTCCTTTAGTTTGCCCTTGGACTGCCTATCGATAGGCCTAATGGATAATGGCCAACTGAGGGAAAGCACATGGCAGTCTGCATTGTTGCCAATTTAAAGGTTTGGTGTCCTGAGCCTACAACACAAAGTGTAGTTTCTGGTAAGAAAATTTGCAACATATTTTAAAAACAAAGTAAAAAATAGATTTGGGGTGCACATATGCTAAATTTCATTCTAAAGCACCCCAGTTGCCCCAAAACCCAAATTGAATAAAACATTTAATGAAGCAATTATTAACTTCATCTAGACAGTCTACACTTTGCTCACCCTTTCTGTGAATTACTATTGGTTAGGAAGGCCATGCATCACATTGATGGGCGAAAAGAGAAATGGTGGAGGTAGGAGGCATTGAGAAAATTGCAATCTCATCTCAAAGTTGGTATTTGCACAACAGAGCATTTTGCATCTGCCTTATTTCATTCAAGTGCATGATACTCAAGTACATTTTTGCTTGTGGTTTGAACAAGACTTCCGGTATTGTACATAGGTAAGATAATCTCCAACTATCTTGACTTGTTTTGTCTAAACTTTATTTAAGGAGCCTTATGATCAGTGTAGAGGGAATGTGTGACATGCCGCTACTTGTATTTCAAGACTTCGCTTGTATATCAAGTCAAAATGTATTTTAAAATGTTGCTGGTCTTGCAAAATGTTCTCAAACCAAGTTACTCTCAAACCAAGGTTTTACTGGAGTTTAATGGTATAGGTTTACCCACAAGAGGTCCCCTAAAATGCAACAATTTCTCTAAGCAACATAGCAGCTTTTTTCATTTGTTATGAACAAATATCTAGATCGATATTATAAGCCTGTTACCTTAACAAGGTCTGGGGTTCCTCCTGCTTCTACATTTTCTCATGCACATTTAAAATATTCTTGAATGCACCAAGACACTGCTGCAGGCAAGCCTCAAACTTGTTCAAGTGTGGTTTTCAATGGAGACACTTGACGCAATCAATGATCGTTCTTATAATGTTCATAATGTTATCAAAAAGAAATTGAGCTGAAATCTTTTCCTGTTCCCACTACAATTTAAGATGATCTATCTAAGTAATTTTGCAGACAATTATCAACATAATGAAACCGTATAAAACAAAATAGATAAAAGCATGGGAGCAACTTATTATTTAAAGTGACTTCTTGACTGGTTAAGTTCACTACTTAGGTGCTCTCATTGTGATGTTGAATTGTGAATATTTTGATTATGAAGCCCCCCAATGAGGTCAACAAATATAACTGACCATTTGTGAGTGGTAGGAAAAATCTTAAGTGCTTTTCTGGAAAAAATATAAAATCAATTGGTGAAATGTGAATATTTTTTAACAAACATTGTAGTTTTCACCCTTGAGAGTCACTTAAAGGGGAACTTCACCCCACCTCAGGGTACATTTCAATTTTAACCCCTTCTTATCTTGATCACTAGGTTGAACTAAAACAGGTGTGATCTGGGGGATTGTTAGCTCAGCGGTAGATTGTTAGCTCAGCGGTAGATGTGTTGTTTAGTGAAGTCCATGTTAGACAGAACTGTATTGAGGGGCCTGGTAACCCACTTTTTTAACCAGTTCCCGGCATGTAGCACGTACTGCGGTGGGAAGGCTATTCTGCACAGAATCACGTACTGGTATGTGAGCTGACACTTCCTGGTCTGGGGCACGCACGCACCCCGCCAGCAACCCGCGCGTGCACTGCTGGCAACTTGCTCCCGCTGTGATTGGACACAGCGGGAGCCAGTGGGTCTGGTGGACTCGATGTCCACCGGGACCTGCCAATCGCTTGGGACACGAGCAGAATGGCAGTCTGCCTGTGTAAACAAGGCAGATTGTCGTTCTGTCAGAGGGGAAGGTACTGATCCTGTGCTTCTGCTAAGCAGGAACACGGATCTTCGCCTTCTCCTAGTCAAAGCCCTTCCCCCAGGTAGTAAGCACAACTTAGGCATACATTTAACCCTTTGATCACCCCATGATGTTAACCCCTGCCCTGCCAGTGTCATTAGTACAGTGACAGTGCATATTTTTTAGTAATGATCACTGTATTAGTGTTACTGTTCCCCAAAAAGTGTCAGTTAGGTGTCAAATTTGTTCACCGCAATATCACAGTCCCACTATAATTCGCTGATCGCCACCATTACTAGTAAAAAAAAAAATATTGTATATTTGTAGACGCTATAACTTTTACGAAAACCCATGAATATACGCAAATTGGGTTTTGTTTTTTTACCAAAAATATGTAGCAGAATATATATTGGCCTAAATTGATGAAGAAATTAGATTTTATTTTTAAAAGTAAAAAATATTGTTATTCTTTCAAAATTGTCGCTCTTTTTTTGTTTATAGTGCAAAAAATAAAAACCGCAGTGGTGATCAAATACCACCAAAAGAAAGCTATATTTTTGGGGAAAGAATGGCCAAATTTTGTTTGGGTACAGCGTCGCATGACCGCGCAAAAAATGGTCCGGTCATGAAGGGGCGGGGGGTAAACCTTCAGAGCTGAAGTGGTTAAAAAAAGGCAGAAAACATTAGTCCAACATAAAGCTTCTCACGCAGGGGTTCTTGTCCAGCAAAATATACACAAAGGAAAATATTGAGCTTCCTGGCCCTCTGGTTAGCAGTACCTCGGCTCTGTTTTGGTCTCCCAGTTCACTGGCTATTCAGGCTCTCTCAGCCTAGGTGACAGCACCTTGCTGTCCAGGCCCCACGTGCCTTCTTGACATGGTTTTCCTGTACCTCAAACATGCTTCTTCCAGTGACTTCCGAATTCCCTCCAGCCCCCTAGACTCACTGACCTCCTCAGCTTTCTCAGTCTCCCAGACTCTTTTAGCTTGCCAGACTTTCCCAGTCCTTGGGCAAGGAATACCCCTCACAAGGATTGCAGTCTCCAACAAGAACTCCCAGGTCTCTAGACAGGGCTCTGTCTCCAAACAGCAGCAATTGCACCAGCTCCAACTTTCACCAAACCATCAGTATAAGGGCTGTGTG
Organism: Aquarana catesbeiana; assembly: GCF_042186555.1. Classification (NCBI taxonomy): domain Eukaryota; kingdom Metazoa; phylum Chordata; class Amphibia; order Anura; family Ranidae; genus Aquarana; species Aquarana catesbeiana. The sequence continues at coordinate 174,606,126 of NC_133336.1, read as the reverse complement.
CACCTCTGGGCATTCACCCTACTGGTTATATGCAAAACTAGGACACAGGGTTGGAGGTTTTTTCCCTCCCAAGGTTCTTTGAAATCTCCAAACTATGGAGCCCCATCCAGAAATATCAAAATCCGGAGAAATCTGCAAAAGCAGTTCTCTCCACTCAAAATGAATGCTCTGTCCCTTTACTGACCAATTCCACAATGACAGAGCCTCATACTGCCACATAGATTACTCAGCTGCTGAGCAAATCCAGCCCTGTCCTGCTGTAACCCATTAAAAGTCACTGCGTGTCAGGCCCTGCACCACCATCTTGTTATTGAGGTCATCAGGAGGCTAGTTGTCTCAGGTACAGGTACAGAAAGCAGATACTAAGGTGAAAGTTAGAGAAAGTAGGTAGCTAGATTGTGTAATCCCAATTGGGGGGTCTGAGTTTAACTCTTTTGCTAATCACATTTGAGTGTAGTGTCTAAATCCTAATTGGTTGCTAGGATGCCAGCATCCTCAGGGCAGCTGGCATCCTAGCAACTCATGACATTATACGGCTGATGGCCACCAGCATCCTAGCAAACAACAACATGGGGGGGGGACAAACTCCTCACTTCTAACACAAATTAGTCAAAAGTGACACTGGTCCTATTTACTGCTAGTTTCCTTTATCTCCAAAACAGTGGTATTTTATGAGTTTGTTGCAGTCATTGCTGCTGCATTTTACACAAATTTGTTGCAAATATTGGCAAACCAGAAACCAGCAGGATAAATGCACAAGCAGGCCCCCCTGGCGGGTAACACCGGCTCACCTGAGGCACAGGGTCTAAGCATTTGCTGGTCTTCACCACAGCTCCTAATGGTGGAGATGGCTTGGGTTGCATGCTAGTACCAGGTCCTGGTTCTTAGGATTGCCCTGCCAGGAGGTGAGCAGCGCAGGGTCCGGTAGCAGATGTAGCAGGTAGGAATCAAGCAGAAGCATACTCAATTAACAAGCCAAAGGCCGATAAAAAGTGGTTGCAGGTTGGGATCAAGTGGGAGTGTAGTCAAGGAACAAGCCAAAGGTCGGTGACAGCGGAAGTGTAGTCAAGGAACAAGTCAAAGGTTGGTATCACGTACCTGCTAGCAGAGCCTAATAGGATGAGGTAGGCCTCTCTTACACCTCTGACTCAGGACCCCTGATAGTGTAGACAGGAGGCGCAGGAGTGCAGAGTCGCACGAGTGCCTGGAAGTCTTTCTAGCAGCAGGGCAGGTGTCCTCGCTGGGCAGGATCAGATGGCTTCAGTAAGTAGGCAAGTAGGCAGGCAGCTGGTGCTGGTAACAGCAGGCAGGGTAGCAGGGTCAGGCAGGCTGGGTCATACATAGACAGAAGAATCGGGTACAGGTCAACAGACAGGATCGTGGTCGGAAGGCAAGCCGGGTCTGGAACCGATCAGTGGAACTGGAGCCAAAGGAGCAGACAGAAGCGTGGTCAGTGGACTAGCCGAGGTCGATGCAGGTGGAGTTCAGAGAATGGTCAAGACAAGCCAGGTTGATAACTGGAAGCAGGATACAGGTTCACAGGATAACAGTTACACAGGAGGCTGAATAGAAGGCAGCATTGATTCCGAGCACTGGCTGGTGTTTAGTCTGTTTGGCGCCAGCATCTGTCACAGGTGCACGCAAGCGCCGGCACGCATGGGGATGCGCAACGGCTTGTGTGTGCACGAGTTCGTGCATGCGCATATCTATTAGTCAGTGCCCAATTCTTACGAGCATGAAAGGGAATCGGTTTTAGCTTGTGCCCAGGAGTTCTTCCAGCAGATCTATTCTGTTTGTTGGCATGTGTATCCTGACAGTTGGTATCAAGTGGTAATGAAGATACAGATAGCAGCAGGAGAACAAGGAGCAAGATATTGGCTGGAGCACAGCACAATAATCTGGCAAACAGGAAGTGCAAAGGCATGGCTTAATTGGGAAGCTCATGGTAGGAGCAAAGAGTTCAAGGTTCACCAGAAGCAAAATAGAAAGTAAGGTTGTCCAAGGGATCAGGCAGGGAGCGGTCCAGTATTTCAGGTGGCACAGTAGGAAGTGATACTGCCAGCTTGCAACAGAGGTCCTGGGTTCAGATCCTGGTCCTGACAAAATTGTTGCAAATGCTATATTGAATCACTCTCAGTAGGTTATAGGGAAAGATTATGGACAGAGTTTAAGGTCACAGGCAGCAATCCAAATACAGAGCAGGGCCACAGGCAGCAATATGGCACAGTAAAGGATATAACACAAGAGTTCACAGAATTACAGGGTAGACGTCCAATAATCCTTGATATTTGATCAGGTTCTCTTGGTGGAGGGGGGTCCAGGAAGGATGATTAATGAGGGACTAGCAGAGTCTGTCTGGCAGGAGAATGCTAGATCTTGGGAGAGGTGGACTTCACTTGCCTGGTGAACCTGACGCTATGACAAGGACCTCCCCTCATCCAGGATCCAGCGTTCTCCTGTCAGTTGGGGCGCAGTGGAAAATATCTGCTGAATGTCCCTTAAAACTGGAAAAAGGGGCTCATCCTCGTTGCATGCATTGTACTTGAGAACCAACTAGGTTACCTGGATACATGATTACACTGAAACTGATGGACATCTCTACCGACATGTAACAAACTAGAGCAAGACCCAATGTGCAGGGTGTTCTGGTGCACAGAAGAGGGAGTGGGTTAAAAATGAAGTAGGATCACGAAAAGAGAAGGTTTGCAGCAACAAATGGTGAGTCCAGAGGCAACAATCCAACTATCCTGGGTAGCTGGTGAGGTTATGTTGATGGAGGTAAGTCAAGGCAGGATGATCAGCAGAGCGAGGGGCCCTGGTGTGTGTATGTAGGAGTGTCATAAGTGTGTGTAAAGCGACATACATTTTTTTCCATAACTACAAGTTCTAAAGGTTACCTTGAATCGTTTGCTGAATTACATCTTCATTGAAGGAAAACACCAGCTTCTTGCTTTCCCTCCTCTTTGATTTTATATACAGTTGTGTGAAAAAGTATTTGCCCCCTTCCTGATTTTTTTTTTTTGCATATTTTTCACACTTTCTCACGCTTACTTCTCACACCAGAAAATCCTAAATGAGAATGTCAGTTCATGACCTCAATCTCAAGTGCACTTGTGTTATACAGGACAATAACCCAAAACACAACAGCAACTCCACCTCCAAATAGTTCAAACAAAGCAAAATTTAGGTTTTGGAGTGGCCTAGTCAAAGCCCGGACTTAAATCCAATTGAGATGCTATATCATGACCTTACACAGGCCGTTGATGCTGGAAAACCCTCCAATGTGGCTAAATTAAAACAATTCTGCAAAGGAGAGTGGGCCAAAATTGCTCCACAGCAATGCGAGAGACTCATTGCCATTTATCGCAAACGCTTGATTGCAGTTGTTGCCACCAAGGGTGGCACAACCAGTTATTAGGTTTAGGGGGCAATTACTTTTTGACATAAAGCATGGCAGGTTTGGACAGCTTTTTTGCTTGATAAATGAAACCATCATTTAAAAACTGCATTTTGTATTTACTCGGGTTATCTTTGTGTAATAATACAATTTTTTGATGATCTGAGTCATTTAGGAGTGACAAATATGCAAAATAAATAAAAAATCAGAAAGGGGCAAATACTTTTTCACACTGTAGTAGCTCAAAGTGGGAGTAAGGACTTGGTATCTTGGATTTTCATGCAGCGGTTCTTGTCATGCCACTTTCAAATATATTTAAATGCATAATCATTTAAAAAGTACACACCAACAAAGCCCCAATATGAAACTTTTCATCAATTCTTAAAGTGGAAAACAATTCAAAACCTAATTAAGCTTAAATCTACTTCCACCCCCATTCTAAGCCTACTCTATCTACCCTGTAAAAGGAAAGATGTCTATACTTGTCTATTCTGATGTCCCTCTGGTCCATTCACATGATATCTTCAGGGTGCTGGCTTCAGTGTAGAGGAGAGAGCAGCAACAAAGGCTGCAGAACCTGGGTGATGACGTCACCCATAGCTTGGCATCCATTGTTGGCTGTCCCTCCTCTACACTGAAGATGGCCGCTGGGACTGATCATGTGACTGGACTGGAGTGGCTTCAGAGTAGGTAAGTATAGACATCTTTCCTTTTACAGGGTAGATAGAATAAGCTTGGAATGGGGGTGCTAGTATATTTAAGCTTAGTGAGGTTATGACTTGCCTTCCACTTTAAAAGTGGTGGATTTGAAATGGTGGTAAATGTAGGGGTGTATTTTTTTTCATATGACTAATCATTTTTTTGCCATCTGTGAACCATTGGGGAAAATTTTTTTCACTTCCTATCCCAGAGCCAGAACAGGAAGTGAGAAGAAATCTCTGCAAAGTGAGGGAATCTCGATGTGTCACCAGATTTAGTGTCCTTATCAGAAAATTTCACCTCTATTCCTGTTCTGATGTCAACCCAAAATTTGGGATTTTCTTTTACCTTCACTTTCGATGATATTGGTAAACAGGACAAATAGAGAGGGTGAATTTCCCTAATGGGGGCACAGACAACAATAAGAACTGACAAGTGTTCTAATCCCTCTCTATCCAAAGCAAAAAAAGAAAAAAAATAATCCTTCAGATACACTTTAAGGGTTTTGTGCTGAGTCATGTCTTCTTTCTGTGTGTGACTCACTTTCCATTGTTAGGTAATATATACAGGAAAGCCTCATGGTGCAGTCTGGGTATGGCAGCGATGTGGTGAGGACCCCTTGTAATATGTGTCTTGTCAAAGCAATGGTGTACCTAGGGTTGCCACTTCATCCCTTTAAACCCCAACAGATATGAATTACACAGGTTCTGAGGCAAATTTAATGCAGATAAGGCACCAAGTGAGCTTAATTACCACTTTAATCAGCCACAGAACCTGTGTAATTAATATGTGTTTGGTTTAAATGGGATGAGGTGGCAACCCTAGGTGTACCCCTTTAATGGGACCCAGTTGCGGGTTTCCACAAAGAAGGGTTTTGAGCCCAATTTATGGAGAGAGAGACTTTTCCTAATATCAGAACAGCATCATGTGGAAATAGCACAGCCAAATCCAGTATGTTGCACTATATGACAAGGGACAGTGTTATATGCAAGTTTGCTAATTCTGCAAAACTGTATGACCTTAACATGTAACTACTATTAGACTAAGGCTGGTCATACATTATACAATGTTCTTATTCAATTTCCTTTAGATTTACCTTCAATTATGTAGTGCAAGGGTCTGTCTGATTGCATACAAATTGAAAGTGTTTAGGTTTGACCTTGTACAATTTTCCTTTAGATTTACCAAAAGCATATAATATAAGAAAATTGTATAATTTATGGCCAGCCTAAGAAAACACAGTTTCTGTTAGAGAAGATTTGCATGGTCTCAGTTATCTGGAAATAAAAATAAACCTGGCCATACATTATACAATTGTCTAATTCAATTTTCATTATATTTACCTTTAACTATGTAGTGCAAGGGCCTGCCTGATTGCATACAAATTGAATGTGTTCAGGTTTGCCCTTATATTATGTGGTTTTGGTAAATCTAAAAGGAAAATACAAGTATATTGTACAATGTATGGTCAGCCTAAGTGTGTGATTAACAAAGTGTATTCTTAATGTATCTGAAGAACTTGGAAATTGAGTGTGTCTGACACAATTAACCCTGAGGTTATACAGTAAAGAGTGTACAACCGAATAAACCCTTGTGGTTATGAATCCAATAGTTAACCCTTGAGGTTGTGAAAAAGAGTACAGTAAGAAGCAGGGCTGGCACATTATGGGCCTGGTGCTGAGGATTTTGGTGGGCCATTTTATGGAAATAAATAAAATGGAAATGCAAAGGGAGGTGAGAGAGTGCAGGATATGGGGGAGTGAGAGAGATAGAGAGGAAGGGTGAGAGAGAGGAAGAGCAAGGATGAGGGGATGAGAGAGAAGTGGGTGATAGAAAGAGGGGGTGAGAGAGATAGAGAGGAAGGGTGAAAGAGAAATGGGTGAGAAACATAGAGAGGAAGGGTGAGAGAGAGAAGAGGTGAGAGAGGGTAAGAGAGAGTGGGGATGAGGGAGATGAGAGAGAGAGGATAGGTGAGAGAGGAGGTGGGGGGGTGAGAGAGAGGGGGGCTGAGAGAAGGAGTGAGACAGAGGGGGGGATAGGGGGTGAGAGAATGAGAGGGAGAGAGAGGGAGGAGGTGAGAGGGTGTGAAAGAAAGCGAGGGGGTAAAAGGGAGAGGGAGTGAGACAGAGCGAGGGGGTGGGAAGGTGAGAGAGAGAGAGAGAGAGAGAGAGAGAGGAAGAGAGAAAGAGGGGGTGAGATAGAGAGGAAGGGTGAGAGAGAGGGAGAGCAAGGATGAGGGGATGAGAGAGAAGTGGGTGATAGAAAGAGGGGGTGAGAGAGATAGAGAGGAAGGGTGAGAGAGAGGGAGAGCAAGGATGAGGGGATGAGAGAGAAGTGGGTGATAGAAAGAGGGGGTGAGAGAGATAGAGAGGAAGGGTGAAAGAGAAATGGGTGAGAGACATAGAGAGGAAGGGTGAGAGAGAGAGAAGAGGTGAGAGAGGGTTAGAGAGAGTGGGGATGAGGGAGATGAGAGAGAGAGGGGATAGGTGAGAGAGGAGGTGGGGGGTGAGAGAGAGGGGGGCTGAGAGAAGGAGTGAGACAGAGGAGGGATAGGGGGTGAGAGAATGAGAGGGAGAGAGAGGGAGGAGGTGAGAGGGTGTGAAAGAAAGCGAGGGGGTAAAAGGGAGAGGGAGTGAGACAGAGCGAGGGGTGGGAAGGTGAGAGAGAGAGAGAGAGAGAGAGAGAGAGAGAAAGAGGGTGTGAGATAGAGAGGAAGGGTGAGAGAGAGGGAGAGCAGGGATGAGGGGGTGAGAGAGAGAAGTGGGTGAGAGAAAGAGGGGGTGAGAGAGATAGAGAGGAAGGGCGAGAGAGATAAGAGGTGAGGGGGTAAGAGAGAGTGGGGATGAGAGAGAGCGAGGAAGGGTGAGAGAGGAGGTGGGGGTGAGAGAGGGGGGGTGGGGGGTTAAGAGAGAGACAGAGAGAGAGAGGTGAAAAAGAGGGAGAAGGAGTGAGACAGAGAGGGGGGATAGGGGGTGAGGGAGAGAGAGGGAGGAGGTGAGAGAGAGGGAGTGAAAGAAAGTGAGGGGATGAAAAAGAGGGAGAGGGAGTGAGACAGAGATTGAGGAGGTGGGGAGGTGAGAGAGAGAGGGGGCGAGAGAAAGAGGGGTGAGAGATAGAGAGGAAGGGTTAGAGAGAGGGAGCACAGGGATGAAGGGGTGAGAGAGAGAAAGAGAGAAGTGGATGAGAGAAAGAGGGGTGAGAGAGATAGAGAGAAAGGGGGAGAGAGGGGGAGAGCATGAATGAAGGGGTGAGAGAGAAATGGGTGAGAGAGATAGAGAGGATGGTTGAGAGAGAAGAGGTGAGAGAGAGAGAGGAGGTGGGGTGAGAGATAGAGGGGGTGAGAGAGAGGGGTGGGAGGTGAGAGAGAGGGGGATGGGGATGAGAGAGAGAGGGGTGAAAGAGAGGGAGAAGGAGTGAGACAGAGAGGGGGATGGGGCAGGGCATGACTTAGGGTGGTGGGGGCCCCTGGGCTTGAGTCACTTTTGGGCCCTACCTTCTATACATTACTTTAAATAGAACAAAATGTTGACTGGTACCGTAGACAGTGTTACATGATAAAAAAAAAACGTAATAATCTATTTATATGACCACTGATTGAAGCTTGAAAAACTTATTTTCCAATAAATAAATAATGATTAAAAAAGTTCAAAGTAATCATGTGTTTATTGCAATGTACAAATGTCTTGGTCAAAGTGAGAATAAAACACTTATTTACCTGGAAAACATATTGAAAAACAAACAAATACATTGTAAGGTTGCAATCATAACAAATCAATTGCAAGAATATAGCAAAATAACTCACTGAACAAAGTGCAAGATAAATTGTGTGTGTAATACGTAAGTGAGTGGGAAAAAAGTGACGTCAATTTTACTTAGGTTACAATGTCGCACGACCACGCAATTGTCAGTCAGTTAAAGCAACGCAGCACAGTATCGCAAAAAATGGCCTGGTCATAAGGGGGGGGTAAAAGGTTCCGGAGCTGAAGGGGTTAAGATTGAACAAGTCAAGACTAAAGGGGCATTTTTTTTCATACATAATGGCACACATGTATTTTGCTTTTTGACTTGACGCATGAATTCATTCTTTTTTTTTTTTTTGCTCACTTTTAGTCAATTAATTTGGTGCTCTGGTGGGGGGAGGGGCTCCCATGCAGGAGCAATGGAGTCCAGTTGGTTGGGTCCAGTAATTTCACTGTCAGTGTCCGCAGCCTTCTACTTCTTATATCCACGCCGCTCTGCAGACTGCAAGGTGGACAAGATGGAGGGAGGAGGTGGGTGGAGCCAACACTCACCAGGGGCGGAGTCCTGCAGTCAGTGTGAGTGACTGTATGGACAAGATGGAGGAGGTGCTGCCGGTGGGAGGGGCCAATAATCTCATGGGCGGTGCGGAGGAGGAAGATTGCTGGCCTCTGCCACACAATGCCAGACTGCAGCAACGACCACCTATCAGCCCAGGAAACACAGATACACTTAGGCAGGCTCCTCCGCTCCAGGCAGCTCCTGTCACGGTCACGTCGGCTCTGAGTCTGAGACTTCGAGTCTGACGTGACTGACTCAATGTTGTCACTCGTTGCTAGACACCAGGCAGCCCAGGCGCTAGCAACGAGTGCAGGGTTGCCAAGCCAACGGCGCAGCTCCACACACCTCCAGGCTCCTCCTGGTCCGTCCTGCGTAATTACACATTAGAGTCTCTCTCTGCGCTGCTGATCGGCTGATGAGACAGAGAGAGAGACTCGGGCAGAGCAGCGCTGCAGCCAAGTGAGGACCAGTGTGAGCCACCGCTGTTTCATCCGATCTAGCTGATGATATATGAAGATATTTAAAACGTAAATGGGCGGGGCCCCCTATTGGGTGGGGCCCATGGGCTTGAGCCCAGTCAAGCCCAATGGTAAGTCCAGCCCTGGGATGGGGGGTGAGAGAGAGAGAGAGAGGGAGGAGGTGAGAGAGATGGAGTGAAAGAAAGCGAGGGGGTGAAAGAATGGGAGTGAGACAGAGAGTGAGGGGGTGGGGAGGTGAGAGAGAGAGGGGGTTAGAGAGAGAGGGGGCCTTTGGGTGGTCTTAGTAGGGTAGTAATGTAGGGCACACAAGAAACCATTCCCCGCACCCCAAACCCCTTCATCTCTGCCAAACTCAACATGCCCCTGCTCATCTTTGCACCCCAGCCCCCACTGCACAACCCTTCTTTGGTCAAGTTTGCCCTACAAACTGTAATCCCTTCTCTGTTTACCTCTGGACACCCCCCATCCATCTGCTCATCTTTGCAGTACAGGCTGATGATAGCAGGCTCAGTGACTGTGGCAGGCAGGGCTTGTTCTACATCCCCAATGTAAGCAGCATTCAGCAAAGGTGATGGTGGACCAGGGCTCAGGGAGTTTGATATACCTATGAATGCTCTAACAATTTACATATCAATGTCGCCATTGATTTACATATCAGTGCAGCACAATTTACATACCCTGTTTCCCCGAAAATAAGACCTAGCGTGATTGTCAGTGATGGCTGCAATATAAGCCCTACCCCCCAATAAGCCCTTTACATATCAATCATGTGTACACTTCACACAGAGCAGGGCTGGGAAGCATTAGTGACTCACTCAAACCACTGGGCTGAGCCTAACTTAAGGAAGGGGCCTGGAGCTGCAGCTCCAATAGCCCCTATAATAATTTGGCCTTGGTAAGAAGGAGAAGCAGCCAGCTTGGGAGAGGAGGCAATGGTGGCTAGTGACAGAGGTTCTGTAGGTGGAATTGCCTGGCACTTGACACTTCACTGCTCAGTTGGGGTTTTGCTGCAGAGCAGAACTCTCCTTTGGTCTATGACTAGAAGCACGTATATGTGAGGCCTTGCAAAACTAAGTGCAGTAGCTTCCCTTTGTGCCTTCGGACTGAGCAAGATTAACTGTGGAGTCAATGTGGTTGATTTACCAAAACTGGAGCATGCACAATCTGGTGCTGCTGTGCATGTGAGACAATCAGCTTCCAAGTTCAGCTTCTTCAATTAAATTATAACTAAAGGCAAACAACTTTTTTTTCTTTTTAGTATTGGGCAGAGTGTAGAGGGATTAAAATGCCTGTCAGGTTTTTATTACTGTCTGTGCCCCTGTTAGGGAGATTCATACTCTCTTATCACTGAAACTGAAAGTAAAAGAAAATCTATTTTTTTGGGGTTGTTTCCAGAAAAGTAATAGAGGGGAGATTTTCCAAAAGGGACACTAGTTCTGGTGACCTGAGGGGTCCCAAGGGATTCCCTTAATTTGCAGGGATTTCCTCTCACTTCCTGCTCTGATGATGGTACAGGAAGTGAAGATAAATCTCCTCAATGGGACACAGATGGCAAAAAACAAAACAAAATCTGACTGGTGTTATAACCCTCCCTTACTCGATCCTAAATGAAAAAAAAAGTTTTGCCAATAGTTTTAGACAAACCTGGGAACTGATTGGTTTCTGTGTAGAGCTGCTCCAACGTTTGCACACGTTTGCTAGTTTTAGTAAATCAACCCCAATGGGTCACAATATGCTGGTGGAGATAAGCCAGTGTTCTGCATTACTATTTCAAAATGACTTTGCAGTCTATTGCCATGATTTATAGGAACAGACCATATTGCTGGCTGGGGAAGAGAAGACGTGGTCCTTCAGTGTGTGGGGCTCTGAAGTAGTATATGGCCTCCAATCTGAGAGTGTCACTAACCCACATGAAGTAAATGTAACTGTGAAGATGCTAATGGCTCTATTTTTCTCAGGGGCTCCTAGGTGGTGATCAGTTAAACCTGTTAACATACACCAGTCATGTATAACATTATAACCAATGACTGGTAAAGTGAATAACATCGATTATTCTGTTATATTGGCATCTGAAAGTAGATGGGATATATTAGACAGTAAGTGAGCATTTTGTCCCTGAAGTTGATGTGTTGAAAGCAGAAAAAATGAGCAAGTGTAAGGCTACTTTCACACTGAGGCGTGCAGGCAATGGCGGTACAGCGGCGCTACCCTGTTTCCCCGAAAATAAGACCTAGCGTGATTGTTGGTGATGGCTGCAATATAAGCCCTACCCCCAAATAAGCCCTACCCTGTTTCCCCAAAAATAAGCCCTACCCTGAAAATAAGACCTACAAGGACTTTAACTAGGGCTTATTTGGGGGTAGGGCTTATATTGCAGCCATCACCAACAATCATGTTAGGTCTTATTTTCGGGGAAACAGGGTAAATATAGCGCCGCTTTACCGTCGTTTTAGCGGCGCTAGTGGGGCGGTTTTAACCCCCCACTAACGGCCAAAAAAGGGTTAAAACCGCCTGCAAAGCGTCGCTGCAGTTTGCTGCGCTGCCCCATTCTTTTCAGTGGGAAGGGGCGCTGTAGGAGCGGAAAGTACACCGCTCCTACAGCGCCCCAAAGATGCGGCTTGCAGGACTTTTTTGACCGCCCTGCAAGCGCACTGCTCCAGTGTGAAAGCCCTCGGGGCGTTCATACTGGAGTGCATTGAGCAGCTCTTTCGCACTTTAGTGCCTGCAAAGCGCCTCAGTGTGAAAGGAGCCTAAGGATTTGAGCGACTTTGACAAGGGCCAAATTATAATGACAATAGACAACTGGGTCAACTTGAAAACTGCAGCTCTTGTGGGATGTTCTCAGTCTGCAGTGATCAGGACCTACCAAAAGGGGCCCAATCAAGAAGAACTGTCAAATTGGCGATAGGATCATGGGCGGCCAAGTCTCATTGATGCATGTGGGGAACGAAGGCTGCCCCATATAGTGAAATCCAATAGAAGTTCTACTGTAGCTCAAATTGCTGAAAATGTTAAAGCTAGTTCTGATAGAAAGGTGTCAGAAGACATAGTGCATCGTAGTCTATTGTGTATGAGGCTGTGCAGCTTGACTTGGCTTGGCTTCCAAATGTAGCGCTAGCCCCGCAGGAGCCGCTTGAATTATTGTGCACAGGTCTCTCACTGATTAATCCACAGCCAGGTGCACACAGTCTTCCGCTCGTTGTCTCCAATAACCAGTCTAGGGGATGTGTTTTTATGTTTTATTTGGATAACTTGGATAGAAAAAGGGAATTAGTAGGATACTACAAATGAACTATTCACAAGAGAGGACAACTTCTTCGATAAAACTATGTAGCAGACTTTCAGTAGCACTATGCAGCAGGCTGTACAATATAAAGCAAGTCCCTTTGTGCAGAAGGAATTTAATGGACTTTGCTTCTTCCAGACACTAGCCAGTGTCCCCTTTAGCTTACACCCAGTATGTTGACTTCTAGGACTAAGAGGGGGATCAAACAGCACAAGTCCCAGAGATGCCCCATGGGGGTCTGTACTCACAAGGCTCCTGAAGCACCAACAGCAGCCTTCCTCAGTAGTAGCAGACAGGATCCGTGGACATTCTCCCTCAGTTAGCTCTCACAAGAACCATGGGTTGCAGCTTCGGTGTTTCAGGCCCTCAGGTCGCCCACCTGAAGGCTCAAGGCAGCCTGTGCTGGGGAGAGACAGCAGCCCCCTCCCCACCTGGACCACTCTCTCCAGAGGAAGACTGGACCACAAACCCATGTGCTCTTCAGATATAAATACCCAGCATGTCTTAGAGGACATCTCCTTGTAATTGGCCAAGGCTGCAGTGTTTAGGCATCCATGCTCTCATCTGCCAGGTTTCCACCCACTGTCCAATATACTCCATAGTAGAGCTGCACGATTCTGGCTAAAATGAAAATCACAATTTTTTTGCTTAGAATAAAGATCACGATTCTCGCGGCGTAACATTATGTTTCACATTATACAAAAAAAATTGGGCTAACTTTACAGTTTAGTTTTTAAAAATTCATTAAAGTGTATTTTTTCCAAAAAGATTGCACTTGAAAGACTGCTGCGCAAATACAGTGTGACCTAAAATATTGCAACAAAGCCATTTTATTTTCTAGGGTCTCCGCTAAAAATATATATAATCTTTGGGGGTTCTAAGTAATTTTCTAGCAAAGAATACTGATTTTAACTTGTCATAAAAAGGTTTAGTCTTTAAGTGGTTAAACTGCCTTCATCTACAGACAGAAGTTCATTCCTTTGATCCAAAAGAATTAAATGTTACAATGTTTCTCTGTATCTCACTTGAGCTGTGATAAATTTGTCAGGCTGGTTGTTTGTTTTTTGTTTTTTTTCTTGACAGCTGTTGGCTTAAGCAGAGAACTCTTTGCACTGAATCGAGGAAATGCTGTGTTAACATCGTGAGGGAGGATTGAATCGCGATCATGATTCTTTAACGATTAATCGTGCAGCTCTACTCCATAGCTATTGGACCAGTGTAGATATTTCAAGACAGCGTGAGCAGCACCAGAGCACACAGGGCAGACTCTACCAAACAAGCACAGCTCTCTGTTAAGCAGACAGCACATACATTTGCCTGTAAGTAAACCCCCTATCGTTTTTAGCCAAGGAAGCTGCCATCTTTATCTGTTTAATCTACAACTGCCACATTGCTGCACATATGATCAGTTATGACACCAGCAATTGGATGGTTTGACAGTTTGGTTGAGAGCACAACCAATGGGAGTGTTACATTTCTGGCACGTGCCGTAAATTAAACTTTTATGGATGGGTTTACTTCTGCTTTAAGCAGATAAACCAAAAACTATACACACTCACTCTAGTACCTAACTAGGAGGGCGTTACATCCACCCCCTCACCAAAAATAGGCCATGTCTTCATTGGCCTGGGCAGCCACCCCTAAAAAATGTTTTTATAAAAATCTAGGCGGAGTATCCCATGAACTTGGAAAGGGGGAAAAGGGAAAATAACAAATGAACAGGGCATACCCCATATGTGACCAGTAAGTACAAAAAGTTAAGGTGGAAAAAATATATAGCATCTGTTGTACAATATATACATGTTAAGGCAGAACTCTACCAAGTGCACTTTGTTTGCGCACAACCCCCCCCCCCCCCCGCCAAACAAAAAATGATTGGTAGGGCAAGATAACCAACACTACCTGACTAACTACACTATCTACACAATATATTACAGTCACATATTACAGTAGAATGCCTTAGCCTTCTTGCAGTCCTGCAAAGAAAAAGAGAAAAACGTATATGTACAAAATCTTTATACATCCTAATCAAACTAACATTGGGAACATCCTCTCCGCAGAGGCGACCTTCCCACCTGACATGCATCTACTGCTAACATTCACATAGAGACAACTTTTGTGAATCCTGCCTCCTAAGGGCAACTCTTGACACGTTGTCTTCTTGTGTTCCTGCAATAGACAAAATAACATCCTACCTAATCTTACTAGCATAGGCCTGTTTAGCAACAACTTTGGGCTTTTAGCAAGTAATGCAAAAATGCAAAAGTCCCTTTAAGTAACTGGGTTCTGACCAGTGGTGTATTTTGGTTTTGTACTGCCTTAGGCAAGACTAAAATTGGATGCCCCCATCTAAATTTGTCCCACCCCGTCCTTCTCAAGTGGCTATTCGGGGCCCCTGGAGGCTGTGTGGGGTCCCTGGTAGCTGTGTGGGGCCTCTGGTGGCTGTGTGGGGTCTCTGGTGGCTGTGCAGGGACTCTGGTGGCAGTGTGGGGCCCCTGGTGGCTGTGCGGGGTCCCTGGTGGCTGTGCGGGGTCCCTGGTAGATGTGAGGGGTCTCTGGTGGCTGTGTGGGGTCTCTGGTGGCTGTGCAGGGTTCCTGGTCCATATGTGGGGCCTCTGGTGGCTGTGCGGACCCTGGTGGCTATGCGAGGTCCCTGTGTGGGGTCTCTGGTTCCTTTGTGGGGTCTCTGGTGGCTGTGTGGGGTCCCTGGTCCCTGTGCGGGGTCCCTGGTGGCTGTGCAGGGTGCAGGGTTCCGGGTGGCTGTGTGGGGTGCCTGGTCCCTGTGCAGGGTTTCTGGTCCGTGTGAGGAGTCTCTGGTGGCTGTGCTGGGTCCCTGGTCCGTGTGCGGGATCTCCATTGGCTGTGTGGGGTCCCTGTGCGGGGTCTCTGATGGCTGTGTGGGGTCTCTGGTGGCTGGGCAGGTTCCCTGGTGGCTGTGTGGGGTCCCAGGTCCTTGGTGACTGTGCAGGATCCCTGGTGGCTGTGCGGGTCCCCTGGTCCCTGTGCGGGTCTCTGGTGGCTGTGTGGGGTCCCTGGTGGCTGTGCAGGGTCCCTGGTGGCTGTGCAGGGTCCCTGGTGGTGGTTTCGGGTCCCTGGTGCTGTGCGGGGTTTGGGTTGGAAAAGTAAGCACATAGGTGAGTGGAGGGGGGCACCCCACACACACAGGTAGGTGACACACTCTGCACAGATGACAGTTAACTGTTCAAGTGACAGATCGTGACTTCCTATTAGCTAGGAACCACAATCTGTCACTTCATCTAGGTCAGTCCCCTCCACCTACAGTTAGAAACACAAACAGGGAGCACAGTTAACCCCTTGATCGCCCCCTAGTGTTAACCCCTTCCCTGTCAGTGACATTTTTACAGTAATCAGTGCATTTTTATAGCACTGATCACTGTATAAATGGCAATGGTCCCAAAAATGTGTCAAAAGTGTCTGATGTGTCAGCCATAATGTTGCAGTCCCGAGAAAAATCACAAATCGCCACCAATACTAGTTAAAAAAAAAAAAAATAATAAAAATGCCATGAAACTATCCCCCATTTTGTAGACGCTATAACTTTTGCGCAAACCAATCAATATACGCTTATTGCAATTTTTTTACCAAAAATATGTAGAGGAATATATATTAGCCTAAACTGAGGAAAAAAAATTATATATTTTTTGGGGGTATTTATTATAGCAAAAAGTAAAAAATATTGCGTTTGTTTATCAAAATTGTCGCTATTTTTTTGTTTATAGCCCAAAAAATAAAAACCGCAGTGGCGATCAAATACCACCAAAAGAAAGCTCTATTTGTGGAAAAAAAAGGACGTCAATTTTGTTTGGGTACATGGTTGCCCGACCGTGCAAATGTCAGTTAATGTGACGCAGTGCCGAATCGCAAATAATGGCCTGGTCATTCAGCAGCCAAATCTTCCGGGGCTGAAGTGGTTAAAGTTTGCCTCACAACATTTAGACAAGCCTGTGAAATACTGGGAGGATATAGTCTGGTCAGATGAGACCAGAATTGAACTCTTTGGATGCCATAATACACACAATGTTTGGAGGTCAAATGGCACTGCACATCACCCCAAAAACACCCCCATACCAACAGTAAAGCTTGGAAGTGGGAACTTCATAGTGTGGGGCTGTTTTTCAGCATGCGATACTGGCAAAATGTACCAAACTGTACCAAGACATTCTTGATAAAAATCTGCTGCTATCTACCAGGATGATGAAGATAAAACAAGGGTGAACATTTCAGCAAGACAATGATCCCAAACACAAAGCCAAGGAAACTCACAATTAGTTTCAAAGAAAGAAAATAAAGCTGCTAGAATGGCCCAGCCAAACACCTGACCTGAATCCAATAGAAAATCTATGGAAAGAACTAAAGATCAGAGTTCATAGAAGAAGTCCACGGAACCTTCAAGATTTGTAGACTGTGTGATAGAATGGGCCAAAATCACACCTGAGCAATGCATTCGACTAGTTTCTCCATACAGGAGAAGACTTGAAGCTGTCATTACCAACAAAGGATTTTATACGAAGTATTAAATAAATTTCAATTAGCGTTTTCAATACTTTTCCCCCCGTGTTATTCCATTTTATTACACAACTTAATTTCTGAACTTATTCGTTTTGGTTTCTATTTATGTATGGATTACATGGGTTGTTACTGACATGTGGTGAAAATTTCATGTCAATCGCACCTTTAGAAATATATTTACCTAGAAAAATGGTGACATGTTCAATACTTATACAGTATTACCCACCGTATATTCAGATCTGCAGTTTCGTTAAAATATTACCTGGTGGTCCTGCATTGAAGATTTTTGGTTACATCCTTCCTGATATAGGGTGACACCATGTCCCTGTCTCAGAATTATCCTCTTGCTTTGTCATCCTCTTACAAATTCTTTCAATGGAGACTACATACAGTGGGGATCGAAAGTTTGGGGCCCCAGGTAAAAATGTGTATTAATGTGCATAACGAAGCCAAGGAAAGATGGAAAAATCTCCAAATGGCATCAAATTACAGATTAGACATTCTTATAATATGTAAAAAAAAAAGTTAGATTTTATTTCCATCATTTACACTTTCAAAATTACAGAAAACAAAAAAATGGCGTCTGCAAAAGTTTGGGCACCCTGCAGAGTTAATATCTTGTACTGCCCCCTTTGGCAAGTATCACAGCTTGTAAACGCTTTTTGTAGCCAGCCAAGAGTCTTTCAATTCTTGTTTGAGGTATCTTTGCCCATTCTTCCTTACAAAAGTCTTCCAGTTCTTTGAGATTTCTGGGCTGTCTGTCACGCACTGCTCTTTTAAGGTCTATCCATAGATTTTCAATAATGTTTTTCAATAATAATAGGCTCACCCACGCCCTTCCTGATTGGTACCAAATGTAAATACAAAGTGATCACTGCTTACACCTGACGCTAAGGACACCATAATGAGGACTGATTTGTCCTCCGATTTGGGCTCACGTGGCCATCTTGGTAAAGCCTGTGACTGATTGGAGTTCTCCCAAGCTTTGAGAAGCCATTTTGGACCCAAAAAGGCTACATATAGCCCCTTCTTGCACACAGTGTGGGAATTAGCTAGATAAGGATGGTACACAGGCTGGCTAGGGTGAGGGGAAGGATCCATTTCCAGCCTGCAACTTGACTGATGCATTTGTGCATCCTACATAGTCAGCACAGTACCCTATTGACAGGCTCCATTATTCCAGCCAACAGGACCTGTTAAAGAGCACTCCTCAAGCATGCTGATGTCTAAGTTTTGCAAAGTGACTGCCTTGTTGTGGAACTCTAAAGTGCTTCATTGTACATATAGATACTTGGCATTATTACTGCCTTGCTGTACTGTTCATTGCTCATTACATAAATCCAATACATTTCCAGAAGATGCTATTTTGCCTGGTCCCTTTAAACTACTGCCATCTAGTAAGCCATATCCACACACTGTGCTTAAATAAACTAAATGTCATTGGTTAATTTACATCTACTTTAATTCAGAAAAGTTCCTAAAGCAGGATAATTACCTTATTAATGTAAATGATAAAGACGTATCCTGGGAGAGAAATGTAACCTGCATTTGTTGACTTATTCTGGCAATGGTCTGAGCCTGGCTGTCATGCCGATCCTTATCTTTATTGGGTCATTGACCTGAAAAAAAATAATTAGAGATAATAAATTCTGACTTTCTATGACTTTCACAGATTCTAATTAAAGTTCCCAAGCCAAGATTTTACAGCACCAATATTTGGACTTGACGAAATGACCTCAACTATAAAAGATATCTGCCAAAACCAGAGTTGTCCAAAATCCATCACTGCAAGCAGGAAAGACAGAAAGGGAAATAAAAAAGTAAACAGTACACTGTGAATAACATACTGTATTTTCAAAGCCTTAAGGCTTGCAAAGTATTCAGTATTTAAAAAAATAAGTCGATTTTCTTTAAACAAGGGCTAAATATTCAAAACCTGGAAAATTGCTTTAATAGCAGCACAAATAAAACACTGAAATGATTAAATGCAGTCATCCCCTTAGGCTTTTCTTCCACTTTAAAACTGAAAACAAAATTAGGTCAAACTTTTCTTTAAAATTTTCCCTCCCCTGCCTCCTACCTATTTTGCCTAACCTGTATAAAAAAAGAACTGTGTACTTACCTATTTTTTAATCTTTCTCTGGTCTATTCATTTGATGCTGCAGTTCTGACTCAAGGAGCGTTTGACAACGGCTGAGAATTCTGAGTGCTGTGATGTCACTCATAGGCTCCTTTGGCCAAGCTGTTATCGTGGTCGGCGCTCCCTCTTCTCTCCAGCAGCAGCCATTCACTGACACAGAGGAGCCAGAGCTGCAGGATCAATTGACTGGACCAAAGCAAATAAAAACAGGTAAGTACACAGATCTTTTTATTCAGGTTAGGCAGGATAGGTAGGAGGAGTGGGGAGGGAATATTTTTAAGAATAGTGCGGCTGGCCATATATGAGTCTGTTTTTTTCATTCAACCAGCAGGTTGAACCAGCAGGAATGTCCATGGGACCAGACAGGTAGCTGTTCAGCACTTCAGGTGGCGCAGCTAGAAGAGCCACTACCAAGGCACTGCAGAGGTTCCAGGTTGAGAATCTGATCATGACACATATCCTAAAGTGGAAAAAAAAGCCCTAACCTGGTCATACATGGATAGAAATTTGACTGGTTCAGCAGGGACTGGCCACATTTTGATTCATATATGGCCACTGTGTTCGAACCGAAATCTATCTTCCGATTGACTTTAGTTGGAAAAATTTCACTTCGATCAGTTCTGCAGGCTATAGATTAGAAAAAGGTTTTTAAAAAATGACTGCACTGTACTATAAACCAGTAGCTGCCAGCACTACAATCCAACAGAAATTGTGTATATATATATACGAGGTACAAAAGTGCAGCGCTAAATATATCTAAACAGCCAATAATGACATATCAGCATAATAAAGTGCACAGTGCAAAATAAAAAAAATGAAGGGCCATAACGTCATCTGATTAAATAGATGAAAATAGTGAAAAAAGATAAAAGTCCATATTCAATGGTGGTTATGGAGAAAAAAAATAATCCAGAACTTAACTTAAGGAGTCACCACGACAAGTGCATCCACCTCCCAGAAGAAGAGATTGAATACGCTTACCATAAGGTAGCTTTAACCAAGCATGTAGTAATGATGGTCAGGATTTTAGTCACAGGGAGGGTATCCAAAAGTAGGCAGTAAGGTTCTCCACACCAGCCGAGCCACTTGTCAAATTATAAATTCCGACATTCATAAAAAACAAGAGACCTCCACATAGTGTAAAACCGTTTGGCCACAGATCTTATTAAAAGGTAGAAAACTTACATAGATACCAGGATAATGGGCATCAATTAAAACATCTCCTTGTAGTGATCACATAAGCATCTGAAAGAAGAAAAAAGGGGTGCAATGACTTGGAGGAGACTCAGACCCAACACGTTTCGTCCACAAAGACTTCAACTGGGGTGTGGGTCAGGGTCCACACATTTTGCAATAGTATAGATATAACAATTAAAGTTAATAAAACAGACCTGAGTAAATTATTCTGGCTCTCAGCTGTGACCAATATGGCATCCAGCGTGCATTCCAAGCCTCTATCTGAGACTGGACATTGATAGGATCTAGCTCATCGATCTGACACGCAGTCACATCATCATGATATCCGGTGTGCGTCACACGCCCTTTAGCCGGAACTGAATAGTACTGGGGTCTCATATGAGGACCAAGCCTCAACCTGGTTATAAATCAATCAGGTGACTAGATATACATGTGCCACGCTACAAATTAAGCAGGAATTATACGAACCGGCAATAACCAACAAGACCTTGGAGCGCAATCCAAGACTCTCTATGGACTACAAAACAGTCCAACACAAGCGAGTCACAGGACCGCGGACCAAGCCTCACTCTGGGTCAGCCAGTGAACATATAAACATTACATTGCCAGTAACTCAAAAACCAAAAAAATTATACAGTATCTCACAAAAGTGAGTACACCCCTCACATTTTTGTAAATATTCTATTATATCTTTTCATGTGACAGCACTAATAGTGTAAACTTGTTGTCCCCTCAAAATAACTCAACAAACAGCCATTAATGTCTAAACTGCTAGCAACAAAAGTGAGTACACCCCTAAGTGAAAATGTCCAAATTGGGCCCAATTAGCCATTTTCTCTCCCCGGTGTCATGTGACTTGTTAGTGTTACAGGGTCTCAGGTGTGAATGGGGAGCAGGTGTGTTAAATTTGGTGTTATCACTCTCACTCTCTCATACTGGTCACTGGAAGTTCAACATCTCATGGTAAAGAACTCTCTGAGGATCTGAAAAAAAGAATTGTTGCTCTACATAAAGATGGCCTAGGCTATAAGAAGATTGCCAAGATCCTGAAACTGAGCTGCAGCATGGTGGTCAAGACCATACAGCAGTTTAACAGGACAGGTTCCACTCAGAACAGGCCTCGCCATGGTCCACCAAAGAAGTTGAGTGCACGTGCTCAGTGACATATCCAGAGGATGTCTTTGGGAAATAGACATATGAGTGCTGCCAGCATTGCTGCAGAGGTTGAAGGGGTGGTGGGTCAGCCTGTCAGTGCTCAGACCATATGCCACACACTGCATCAAGTTGGTCTGCATGGCTGTCATCCCAGAAGGAAGCATCTTCTAAAGATGATGCAGAAGAAAGGCCGCAAACGGATTGCTGAAGACAAGCAGACTAAGGACATGGATTACTGGAACCATGTCCTGTGGTCTGATTAGACCAAGATAAACTTATTTGGTTCAAATGGTGTCAAGCGTGTGTGGCAGCAACCAGGTGAGTAGTACAAAGACAAGTGTGTCTTGCCTACAGTCAAGCATGATGGTGGTAGTGTCATTAACGGGGGCGGCACGAGTGCTGCCGGCACTGGGGAGCTACAGTTCATTGAGGGAGCCATGAATGCCAATATGTACTGTGACATACTGAAGGAGAGCATGATCCCCTCCCTTCAGAGACTGGGCCGCAGGGCAGTATTCCAACATAATAACGACCCCAAACACACCTCCAAGACGACCACAGCCTTGCTAAAGAAGCTGATGGTAAAGGTGATGGACTGGCCAAGCATGTCTCCAAACCTAAACCCTATTGAGTATCTGTGGGGCATCCTCAAACAGAGGGTGGAGGAGCGCAAGGTCTCTAACATCCAGCAGCTCCGTGATGTCGTCATGGAGGAGTGAAAAAGGACTCCAGTGGTAACCTGTGAAGCTCTGGTGAACTCCATGCCCAAGAGGTTTAAGGCAGTGCTGGGAAATAATGGTGGCCACACAAAATATTGACCCTTTGGGCCCAATTTGGACATTTTAACTTAGGGGTGTACTCACTTTTGTTGCCAGAAGTTTACACATTAATGGCTGTGTGTTGAGTTATTTTGAGGGGACAGCAAATTTACACTGTTATACAAGCTGTACACTCACTACTTTACATTGTAGCAAAGTGTCATTTCTTCAGTGTTGTCACATGAAAACATATAATAAAATATTTACAAAAATCTGAGAGGTGTACTCACTTTTGTGAGATACTGTATATAATTTAGATTATGTATGTACACAATACATATAATAAACTAATATATATTAACAGATAAAAGGGGGGATAGAAAAATAGAATTAGAATTAAAACCAATATGGTGTGCTACTTAATTAGTAATGCACTGAGAGTAATGTACATGAGACTGTAGATGAAAATGGATATATACAATCAAGCAGTATTAATAAAAGCATTATTATCCCATTTGACATTCATGCCATACGGCCAATACGATTTGAGTTCATAGACCAAAAAAGTTTCTAAACGTGACACACCCCTAATATTCGAACCTCCCCTCCACAGAGAAATATATTTATCGATACTAACAAATTGGGTACTGTTATGGTCTTTGTTATGGTGTCCAAGGTAATGTTTAGGGACACTATGGTTGATAGATCCCTTTTTTTATGTTGGCTAATGGTTATATGTTCATCAACCCTTACAGAAAGCAGACGAATAGTACATCCAATGTATTGCTTTTTACATGGACAAGTAAATATACTATATATTTAGTGGCACAAGTAGTAAAGTGTTTCATCTCAGTGTCACACACATTATGATGACACACATTCCACTTGCGACATGGATAGTAACCCTTCAGGTCATGGAAAAACATTGTCCTAATTGTAGGCTCTATAACATTTGGAGGTAACCTGTTGTGTAATGATAGAGCTCCTTGGTAAATAATTGACGGAATCTGGAAGAACTGGACCTAAAATCCAATCATTTTTAAGGACATCCCAATGTTTATTGAGAATGCCCTTAATCTGCTTGTGTTGTGTAGAATATGACGTAAAGAAAGACCCTTTAAATTTGTTACTACAATCCTCTATAGGGTGGGGTTTATCCAACAATAGAGAACTTCTATCAAGGTGATATGCTTTGTGTATTTCTACATCAATCATCTCTGCATTATAGCCCTTTTTTACAAATCGTTGTTTTAAGATTTGAGCTTGTTGGTAGAAATCCGAAACCTTAGAACTGTTACATCTCAATCGCAACATTTGACTTTGAGAAACCGACTTCAACGATGCATTATAGTGACACCTGTCCATCGGGATATACCCGGTCAGCAAGTTTGAAGAAAGTTTTAATCTTTAGTTGTTCATTTTTTATGGCTATTTCTAGATCCAAAAAGTGTATGCTTTCACTGCTAGCCTCATACAACAGAGAAATACCGTACCTCTGTCATTAGCATTTAAAAGTGCCATGAAGCTGTGCCGGGACTCCTGGTCGCCATTGCATAGAAGGATGATGTCATCTATATAACGAGCCCAGAGGACTAACTCAGGTCTCTCCTGGGCATAGAAGACATCCTCCTCCCATTTGTCCATGAATAAATTGAACAGACTCTAAGCAAATTTCGCCCCCATGGCCATACCCCTTTCTTGTAAATAAAACATATTCTCAAACCAAAAATAATTGTGTTTAGTAGCAAACTAATAAATTCATAATGAAATAATGTTGGACTATGGGGAGATTGTTATCCTCCGAGAGGTAATGTCATACTGCCGCCAACCCCAAATGATGGGGTAGTCATGTATTTAAAGCTGCTACATCGGCTGTAACCAATAAAAAAAAAAAAAACACAAAAATCTACAATTTCTAGTAACTTAATGGTCTCCTTGGTGTCCTTAAGATAACAAGGAGCCTTTCGAGTTTTAGAGTTTGTTTGCCAGCAATATTTTTAAAATTTTTTGTATGGATACCTTGAATTTTTTAATAAATCTGTAGCGTTTAAGGATAATGCACTATTGGAGTCCAATACAGATTTATTAAAAAATTCAAGATATCCATAAAAAAAATGGTAAAAATATTGCCGGCAAAATAACTCTAAAATGAACTCCCGTGCTTCCAGGGTCACATGGAGCGTGGTGAGGTCAATGCGTAGTCCCGCCCTGACATGTTTTGTCACACATGACGTTCTCAAAGGGAAGTACGGGCGTTAGTTTTAGAGTTTGTTTAAGGATAAAGCACTATTGGAGTCCCTTTTCTATTTTTATACGGCATGTTCCGGCCCGGGAGAGTGCATTGGCACTCACCAGAGGGAGAGCCACCTACACACATGGGACAGCGAAAGGACGCACAAAGGGAGAAGGACACTGGGAGTTCTGGATTTCGGCATCTTGGACTGACTAGAGACCCCGCAGAGGGTTGTACCTGCAGGCGATAACGACCTTGCTTCTGATAGAAGGTCCACCGCATCTGGTAAGGGTCCTCATCTTCTTTTAGATCATACTCCAAGGAGAGGTTTATCCCTTGTCCCCTTGGTGGTGGTGGAATCTACCTGTAACCCCCATCCTTCAACATTTTTTCTCTAACATTTTTTCTCCTGCCTCCTTGGCGTTTCCTTTTGCATCTGGGAATTGGACTTAGCGCTTATTACACTGGAACTATACACTTTGTTGTTGACTTTTTGCACTTTAATATTTCTGTGGGAAACATATATTCCCGAATTCTATTTTTTTGCACTTAAATTTTTGTGAATTTATATTGGTTCACACACATGACATTTTTGCAATATATGAATTTATGTGGACTATGTAGAATTTATGTTGATTTTTCCTTAATTGCTCTTCCTTATTGCTATAGATGAGGATATATTTCTATATATTATTCACTCTTCCATGCAGAGCTAATTCACGCATTTTATATTTGTACACATAAAATCCATTTTATTTCAAGATTGCTATATTGATTAGCGCGGCCATTTTTTCCTTTATATGTGTTTTTTGCATGAGTATCGCATGTTTTTTGTGTCGCAGCTTTCTCATCACACGAGTACATTTATCACTACACACCTTTAGCGCAGTATATGCCCTCTGTATTTAACAAAATCCTTATATACATTCGCCGAAGTAGCCATCAGGCCCAGAGGGTTGAACAACAAAGGGTTTAAGAGATCTGAATGGACAGTTCTTCCCCAATCCTTTGCTGGCCATTGTCTCGTGGGATTAGAGATGAGATTTTTTTTCTACATAATCACCATTGAATATGAACTTTTGTATCTTTTCACCATTTTGGACTATTTTATCAGATGATGTTATATCACTTCATTTTTTTTGATAGATTAGGAAGTTGAGGCTATAGACTGCTGCACTTAACAGTGTATTTTGACAGTGAGGAAGTCTTCCTGCTGTCAGAATACACACCTCAAATTTGTACATTTTTTATTAAATAACGTCAAATTGACAAAAAATAATTGGCATTCATCACTCTATATTTAATAAAAATTTGACTTGCTTTTAATTTTTGATTCAACAGAATATTTTAAACAATACAAAAAACGAGAATTAAATGGACAAAAATGATGGGACCCTTAACTCAATATTTGTTGCACCGCTTTTAGGGGCAATCGCCGAACACAAGTGATCTCAGTAGCTCCTAAAGAAGGTTGCACACATACCAACAAGTAGTTTGGTCCACTTTTTTTAAGCAAACTGCTCTAACTGCCCCAAGTTTGAAGGGTGCCTTTTCCAGGCTGCATGTTTCAGCTGTCACCATAGATATCTCATAGCTCATAGGAGGCCACTTCAGAATAGTCCAATGTTCTTAGCCTATCTTAAGTGATTTTGGTTGTGTGTTTTGGGTCATTATCTGGTTGGTGGACCCATGACCTGCCACTGAGATAGAGCTTTCTGACACTGGGCAATATGTTTTGCTTCAGAATTCCTTGATAGTCTTGAGATTTTGTGGTGCCCTGCACAGGCTTTAGGCACTCCCTGCAAGACTTTGCGCTGCAGCCCTAAAATATAACCGAGCCTCCTCCATGTTTCACAGTAGGTACTGTTCTTTATTTTAAAGCTTCTTTTTTTGTCTGTGAACATAGAGCTGATGTGACCTTCCATAAGAATCTAGTTTTGTCCCATCATGCCAAAGGACATTTTCCCAGAAGTATTGTGGCTTGCCAATATGAATTTTAGCAAAATTCAGTCTGGCTTTTTCATGCTTTTCTTTAAGCAGTGGAGTCCACCTGTGTCTTCATCCTTTGAGCCCATTGTCACTCAAAGTGATGGACTGTGTGATCAGACACAGATGTACCTTGACCTTGAAGTTCAGCTTGTATTTCTGTGGAAGTTTTTCTTGGCTCTTTGTCTACCCTTCATCATATTCTTCTGTTCAGTTTGAGGTCAATTTTCCTCTTGTGGCCATGTCTAGGGAGGTTGGGCTACACTCCCCATTGACTTCTTTAAGCTGAAGTTTTTACATAGTTACATTGGCCCAGCTTGGCCCAAGATAAGTGTCATGAGTCTGCAGTAATGTTCATGTCTGTCTGCTTACCTCTCTGTTGTGTTCAGCTTAGAAACCGACCCTGTTCACCTGTCTGCTTAAGTATCTTCCCTCAAGCATGGCTCCACCCCAGCCTCTAAATGGGAACACTATATTAACCTGTGCACTGCAGCCAAGCCACGCTGATCAATATTGTGTGTTTGGCTTCCTGTGTGCTTCTTGCCGTGTGCCCTGTGTCTGATTCTGTTTACCGTTCTTGGCTTGTTCTTGACCATCCGTGTCTGCTTCATACCATGACCTTTGGCGTGTTCTTTGACTACCCCTATCTGCTCATTGCCCAACCTTTTGGCTTATCCCCTGACTATCCCTTGTTGTCCCGGGTCTGTTGCTTCCTCTCTATCCTCCAGTAGCCTACCGTGAGCGTGAGCTGGAAGACCCTGGGGGCCGCGACCTGGAGCCAGTTGCAGCAAAGCCCATCCCCACCACTAGGGGCTCTGGTGAACACCTGCTGGCTTTTAGACTCCGCGCCCTGGGGAATCCTATGCTCTAGCTCCCAGTGGGTTCCGTGTTGGTGCTCCAGTGGACCTGCTTTCCTGAACCACTCAGAGCTCCATCTGTGTCAGTCAGCCGTAAGGTCCACTACCTTAGCGGTGCACTGCTGACACCAACGGCGTGCATCTGTTACCTGGCCTCAGTTGACCTGACAGTAAGTATGTATGTGCTAGACCTGTAGGACCCCCATGGAAACTGAAAATCACTGTAATAAGCGCCATTGCTACAGTGATTGCGATTATCTTCCAGGCCCTGCACCAAGTGGCTGTCCTGCTGCATTGTGAACGCAGGCGGTTACTCGTTCAGCATTCAGGGACCCCTTTGCAATGAATGCAAAGGAAGCTGATTTGCTGGACCAAAAACTAAGGCTGTGTTGAGACATGTGAATGGGTCACATTTGGCAGCACTACTGGCCACTGATCGCAACAGAGGGATCATTTTTGCAGTGGCATGTGAATACGCCAGTCTGCTGCGTTTGCAGCTTAAAGTGATTGTAAAGCTTTAGGTTTTCTTCTTTTAAAATAACAACCATGTTATACTTAATTGCTTTGTGCAATGATTTTTCACAGCGCAGCCCAGATCCTCCTCTTCTCTGGTCCCCCGCCTGCCTTTCTGGCTCCATCTCTTTAGCGAGTGCCCCCAAAGAAAGCTGCGTTCTATGGGGGCACTTGTACAGGCTCACTCCGGAGCCACGCCCCCCCCCTCGCATCACTGGCTCTGATTGACAACAGTGGGAGCCAATGGCTTGCACACGGCACTGATGTTTGCAAGAAATTTTGGCCAGGAATTCTAATGTACATTTATTTTGCGATAAAATAGCTGCAAGTTTTTACCACCCCAACTGCAAGTCTAAACAAGCCCAAAGGTGTCATCTGTCTGACTGTGTACTGTGGAAGAGACATGTAAACAAGGCTGACTTACCAGGATGACAATTCTTTAAAGATTTAAAACAGAAAACCTACATATATTTAATATGTATTTGGGGTAGGTGCTCAGACTAGTCTGTGTTGCTTTACTTTGTTTTGCAGAGAGGTCAAGGACCTTGCTATGCAGTGTGGCTGGTGTGCATAGGTCACAAGACTGGTTAGGCAGAATGAATAAACCTTTTTTCGAGCAGTAAATTTCATATGTGCGCATTTCAGTTGTGCATTTAGAGTTCAGCTTTAGTGAATACATTATGCTCTATATCAGAATGAACTGACCTGTATGTTCTGCATTTCTCACCAATGTGTTTCAACAAACCTTATCAAGTTTCTGCAAAGAATTTAACATGTCAATTAGAACCAGCACCCTCTTTCCTCAGCTCTGAGATTACATACAGACAGGAATGACCTATAGCAATTTAAAATGAACAACTTGCTTACTAACAGTGGGATTATTGATGATGATGGAAGTCATTATTGAAAGCACTTCCTTATGCCTTTTAAATTTGATTTCTGCGATCCATTATTTCCGCCTTCCAAACAAGCGGTGGATGTAAACTAATGTGCAGTATGTATAACGCATAATGCATAGTGCATCATTTTGGAAAGCAAAATTAAATCTAGTAGTCTACCCTGTCTATAAAATTGTTAGGTTATAGTCTTTAGAGCCCACATTTGGTTACATTGTTGTTGTTTTTTTTTAATTATCCCTTGTGCTGGTGTCTGTCTTGAGTTGAGCACCCAGGACTTTACTGGAAATCTGCATTAAAACAGCAATAAACAAAAAAGCAAATATTTATTATATTGCAGCTTACCAATTCTTAGATGTGATGGTTGCAGTAGTTTTTTTTTAGGCCTCCTTTCTTTTATTTTTATCTGGTGTTTCACCCAGTTAGCCTGTTTTTCAAAAGAACAAGCTCCCCTGAAAATGTAGCAGGTAGAGGATTGAGACAAACTATTTACCACTGACAGGGGTGCCCTTTTAACGATCAACTTTTATTTATGTAAAATCTTTATCCCAAAAGGAAAAAACGGTAACCTTATATACTTACAGGCTAGAAAGATGCACACATCATACATACTAGGAAGAGAACAGCTGGGGGAATCAGTGGTGGAGAAGGATCCGGGTGTTCTGGTAGATCATACACCTAATAACAGCATGCAATGCCAAGCTGCAGTTTCTAAAGCAATGAAAGATATAGATATAGAGAGAATATTTTCCCATGTACAAATCATTAGTAAGACCACATCTGGAATATGTAATTCAGTTTTGGGCACCAGTACACAAAAAAGGATATTGGGGAACTGGAGAAAGTGCAGAGAGGAGCAACCAAACTGATAAGAGGCATGGAGGAGCTCAGCTATGAGGAAAGATTAGAGGAACTGAATTTTATGCTCTCTTGAGTAGAGGCAATGGTTGATGATTAAAAGAGGCAAATCTAAGTATGCAGGCATCCAGGGGAAAGCTGTCCACATAGACCATCCTCCGCACCGCTGTCAGTCTGCAATCTTGACCGGGAAGACTACCGTGCAGTAGAGCGATCTGAAAGCGAGGCTTGACACGCTCATGGAGCACTGCGTGGAAGGGATGATGTTGATGGTGATGTGGAGGATGGTCTATATTAACAACTTTACCCAGGATGCCTGAATACTTAGATGTGTCTGTTTTAATCATCAAACATGTGAGTTGCTAAATGTTATACCTTCATTAAATGTAACCATATTGCTACACTTAGAGGCGCCTCTCTTCTCTTTTATACTTTGTAGCTCCTGCTAGATTTTGCTTCTAATCCCCTTGTGGAGGCTTCCATTTGTGGATGGACATTTTATAACTTTTGCGCAAACCAATCAATATACGCTTATTGCGTTTTTTTTTACCAAAAATATGTAGATATGTACATATCAGCCTAAACTGAGAAAAAGGGTTTTTTTTTAAAAAAAAGTGGGATATTTATTATGGCAAAAAGTAAAAGATATTGTGTTTTTTTCAAAATTATCACTCTTCTTTTGTTTATAGCGCAAAAAACAAAAACCGCAGAGGTGATCAAATACCACCAAAAGAAAGCTCTATTTGTGGGAAAAAAATTTTGTTTGCGTACAGCGTTTGACCGAGCAATTGTCAGTTAAAACGACGCAGTGCCATAACACAAAAAGTGGCCTGGTCATTGAGCAGCCAAATCTTCCGGGGCTGAAGTGGTTAACTGAACAGGGTAACATCCCTAATATTGTCTCACAATTTTTAGAAGCTGTAAGCCAGGCTCAAGTCAAACATAACAGTTTTCCAAACATTATGGTTAAAGAAATTGTTTTCTGAGTTCGTAAAATGTGATGTTCCGTTTTTCACTAGCACCTAAGAGAATTGAATAAATTTCAACATAAAATGTTTTATATTGTCTGGCAAGGGAAAAAAAATTAGGATTATACATAAGTATAAGTCTGTTTTCTATACAAATTCAGTAGAGGATTGAGCTTACCTTATCTTATATTTTATCACTGACTGCTTGCATTGTTCTACTTACCACATGGTTTTATCCTTTGGTAATATCTAGATGGGAGAATCTGCAGAGCCCTTTTTGTATCTATTTAGAATTGGGCTTGTGTTATGGATTCCTCAAAGGGAGAATAGTACCAAACCTTATATGAAATATGTGGAGGTGGGTGCCTACAAGGAGGTTTCTGTGTATGTGGTCAAGTTAGTTGGCTTGCCCAGGCTGGGAAGGGGTTAATTGGGTCTGCATTCTGTTCCCGAGATTTTTGGCTTCTTGCCTTCCTTCCTGGTGCATATTTAAAGAGGAGGAAGGCCAGGTTCAGGGGGAACCTGCACATGGGATGCTGAGAAAGGGCTATTGCATCATGTAGTCCCTCGAGATACCAGAGTTTGAGGAATCTGCCAGCTTTGGAGGACATCAGTTATGGACTACACCTATTAAGGTATGCCTGGGCTGCCTCAATTTAGTCAGTTAGGGTTACAACTGTATTACACTTGTATGGACTTGGCCACAATAGTTCTCAGCAAAGTTTTGAAAATGTTCTAAACCTGGTCTGGAGTTATTTAAGGGGTGCATGGTAACATATGGTAATCCGGAAGAACAGGGCCTGTAAAGCACACATGGGGTATAAAGCAGATCTACTACAAAGGGTTAACTTGGCAGAAGAGTCGAAATTGGAGAACAGTTGTCATGGGTAGCCAAGAGCTGATGGAAAGTGTATAGCAGCCGGTGATGAAGTATGGTACTTGGTGAAGGTGACAGGTCTTCTGTTAGCGAGGGAGTCTGGCTTCCACTCTAGCAGTTAGTTCCCCAAAGTAACTGGGACAAACCCGTGGTATGGAGACCCCACAGCCTAGCCACATGGCATGGGAAGAGAAGAGAAAACGTTGAGCATGCATGAGGTCTGCGCTATTCCATCATATAGTCCCTTGAGATACCAGAGTTTTGGGGGAATCTGTCAGCTTTGGAGGACACCAGTTATAGACTACACCTATTAAGGTATGGCTGGGCTGCCTCAATTTAGTCAGTTAGGGTTGTAACTGTATTACACTTTATGGACTTGGCCACAAGAGTTCTCAGTAAAGTTTTGAAATTGTTCCAAACTTGGTCTGAAGTTATTTAAGGGGTGCATGGTGTATCAGAAGAACAAGGCCTGTAAAGCACATATTGGGTATAAAGCAGGGCCACTACAAAGGGTTAACTCAGCAGAGGATTTGAAATTGGAGAGCAGTTGTCATGGGTAACCAAGAGCTGAATGAAAGTGTATAGCAGCCGTTCATGAAGCATGGCACTTGGTGAAAGTGACAGGTCCTCTGTTAGCGAGGGGATCTGGCCCCCACCCTGGCAGTCAGTTCTCCAAAGTAGCTGGCAAAAACCCGTGGTATGGAGACCCCATAGCCTAGCCACATGGTATGGGAAGAGAAGAAATAACTTTGAGCACGTATGAAGTCTGTTTTATTGCTCGGTGGGGCCCCATTCTGTCACTGAGAGTAAAGTGGCAGAGTTACGCTGGACTGGTGGAGAGGGCATGGGCTTAGCAGTGTCCCTTCTAAATGCAACATACATGAAGGAAGATGTGTGGTGACACGGGACAGTATACTTCACAGAGAAACTCTATACAATTAATTACTACACAATGTGCATGGCTCATCTCTAAGCCGGGATGCTGCCATAATGTTGACTTTCACATGAATGCAGACTCATCTGGTCACATTCATTGATGGCTGCATGCACAAGAAAGTTAACTTCTATGTGCAGGGTGAGCAGGCTCTGCTCACAGCTTGGTGTATTTGGCAGGATAGGAACAAATATGCCCACATTTAGACCTGAAGTTGGGAGAAAAATGAAATTTAAATTTGACTATAGTTCCTATAATACCTACCTTATATTTGACCAAAACTGATTTACCAAAAAGAGATTAATATCTACTATGTTTTTTTTTACATGGGGGCAAATGCTAGACTGATTATGTTTAAATAAAGAAATATGACCTTCAGTACATAATTTGACTTTTAGTCCTTTAGGACCAGTCTTGACAAGTTTTTGTTCACTTCTAAACTTTTTCTCCTAACATAAAGGTCTCTATGTATGCAAAAGCAGTGGAAACATGTCAATTGAAGGTCAAATACACCTGCAATGAATAAACTCTGAAACGTTACAAAATAGGAAACTACCCTTCTCTCAATAACTTTTACCAGCCACACTCCTACTACTAAAATGTTAAAATATTATATCCCATATCCTGTTTGACCCTGCACAGAACCTCTTCTGAGAGGGATCTATTGTAGCAGTCCTGGCCTGCTAACCAATCTAGTCATTCCCCCTGATCGTGACAACCCAATACCACTGCTGGAGTCTTGAGAACTCTGTTATAATCCCACTGATGGACGCAGTTGGTATTGTCTACATCACCAGGCAGTGAACTAATCACCCAAAGAAGATATCTCCTACCCTGCAGTCAAAAAAGAAAGAAGACTTGGGACTTGGTGTGCCATACTGTATGTCCACATATTCAGTTGACTTTTGGGCCATTTATTTTGAGTTTTTTTCTGGGGCAATTAGCTAGAGGAGGGTGGGAGTCTTTTGTGTGAGGACTATGGCTGGATATCAGCCTCAAACACTGAAAAACACGAATAAGTTAAATTATTTACCAGTCAACCACATGTACGCCATAAACACTGGTCAAAATTTGTTAATAAATTTAACCTGAAAATAGCCCCCTCCCCTTGTTTCTACTGCAAGGGCCTTCCCACAGCCAACCAGCACTTGGAGCCAACTCCTCAAAGTATCTGCAATAGAAACAAATTGCTATACATCTGTGTCCAGTCTCTGCATGGAATGTCTATGTCCAATTTTCAGTTTGCAGTAATGACTTGGTATTTTATCACAGTCACGTGAAAGTTTAGTTTTCTTGGGGTTGTATGTTGAAAGAAAGAGCACACAAATACTTATAACATTTAATAATAGTAATGACAGATACAGATAATAATATTAGAAAATATAACAATACTTAAAGAGGAAGTAAACTTCCTCTGCAAACTTTTACCTATAGGTAAGCCTATAATAAGGCTTACTTATAGGTATTGAAAATATCTCCTAAACCTGTACAGTTTAGGAGATATTTCCAGTGCATGCAGCCAGTGACATCACTGGCGCATACGCTCTGAAGAAACAGCCCACGTGTGCCGTTCCTTCCGAGCCCATGCCGTGAATGGTGGCTCCCATGCACAGGCGAGGGAGTGACATTATCGTGGCTCTGGCCAATCACAGCGCCGGAGCCCGTGAACCCAGAAGAAGCCCCGGGAAAGATGTCGGCCGTGACAGTGGGGACTGCTACAACAGCTTTGTTTTAAGGTAAGTATTTCATAATGAGCTAGTATTTTTTATGGGACATTTTTTCAGAGGTTTACAACCTCTTTAACTAAAGTTGATGTTACCGCCACAGGCCATCCATGATGGCGTGGCCAGATAATCAGACCAGACTCTTGCATGATGTAGCTCTGGACATGTGACAGTTTCGCAAAGCTTTTCCTATAGTATATATAGGACTTGAATGTAAGAAAATGGTCAATCCACCTCCACTGGAGCAAAATGACCTTCTAAGGGAAATGGCACAAACCTAAAAGAAGATTAGAGAACTGGCTTGTCCATGTAGTCAGTTTACTATGACATTCCTATAGCATGAAGTTAACTAAAGTGACCATCCTTATATATCTTGTATGGCCCCTTAACCAGGTTTAGAATTCATTATTAGATATTGTGAGCCAACTAGACAACTTTAATAAGGAATTTTGAAATATGCAATTTCCCCATCACTTGGCCAAAGCTAGTCATGTTATGATTACTCTTGTTCAGCCCAGCAAGCTGAATGAGAGAAATCAATAGATTTCTCCATTTATGCTGTTTAACATAGATGGGGGATTTTCCCCTGCTGACTACTGTGGAAAAATAGCACTGAACCTGTAAGGTTATCTTATTGGTATTGCTAT
The DNA here is from genome assembly GCF_042186555.1 of Aquarana catesbeiana. Lineage (NCBI taxonomy): Eukaryota > Metazoa > Chordata > Amphibia > Anura > Ranidae > Aquarana > Aquarana catesbeiana. The sequence goes on along the minus strand of NC_133336.1, from coordinate 174,571,693 downwards.
CCTAAAGTATCAAAGTTGATGTAAATTATCTGGTTCCCAGGCAGGTGGCTATTGTATTCTGATAGAATATTTGATCAGTGACTGCATCTGATTAGCTGTCATTGTTTGGCCTAGAATTTTATTCTAGGTTCCTTTGATCTTTTAAATTGAAGTTTGTTGATCTAGGTGGTACTGACAGGGCAACCTATGGTTCAAATTTCAGGCTATTCCTCAGCAAATTTGTATTTGAGCCATATATTGCCAGCTTCAGCCTTACTCCCTGTCTACATGTGGATATCCCTTGCGCTGACTATCCCATGCAGCTTCTCATTACCATAAGCAAATGCCTGCAGAAGGGAAAAAATAGCCAGTGCTCTTTGAGAAGTAAATTGTTTCTGAACAGTTTGAGCTCACTTCCGTGGAAAAATAAAAAAAATCTCTAATCTACTCTTCTCAGAAAAGGGAAATACAGATGCTGGAAGTTTCTGGAGAACTGTGCATGCCCCAAAGCAGTGAATTATATATATAGCACCGTGGTCCTAAACAGGGCTGCTAATAAATCTAGTTGTGCTAGGTGGTAACTAGCCTGGCTAATTGGTACTTTTGATCCAATATTTCTGTCCTAAGTCTGAGTTTAATTGGTAGTCTCTCCTGTCAATAGGTGGCACTGTTGCCTTTGGCATTAGGATGATGGATTACAGTGAATTCAGGCGATGGGTAAATATGTTGTCTCAGCCAACCAGCAGAAGTTTCTTTGGCTGCTGTGCATGCTGGGCTTAGGCTATTTATTCAGGAGGAGTCAGGTGATCGTGGTTCTTCCCGCCCGGGGCTGTCGCCTGGGTGTGTGTGTGTGTCGAGTAACTCCTGTTTGCGAGGCCTGAAGCCTGAGACCTATCCAGGAGTCATACTGGCTGCTAGGTCTTTGTAAGGCCTATCCAGTAGTTCAGAGTTTCGCAAAGAAGGAGCAGCAAAGGTTAAGCCTGAAGCCTGGGACGGAACCGCGTGTGTTAGAGGCTCAGCCCGAGGGGAGCCTGATCGTTGCCGGAGGTAAAGGAAAAGCAGTTGCCACAAAGGGACGACCACTCCTGTTACCAGAGGCAAGTTTGGAAGGGATGAAGTTCTGAAGGAGTACCAGAGCAAACGCTTTACTAGTCGGGGACGGTGAAGTAAGTAGGAAAGCTTCAGTGGAGACTCATCCAGGAATACAACGGGTAGCTGTAAAGCTTAAATGGGTACGGCGGGTAGCTGTAAGTACAGCTTGAAGATAAGTACAGCGGTTAGCTGTGGGTGAAGCTTGAGGGATCCAGCAGGTAGCTGAGAGTCCAACAAGTCTAGTGAGTCCAACAAGTCTAGTGAGAAATGGCGAGCTGAGCTTAAGAATCTACAGTGGGATACTGTGAGTTAAGCTGGAAGATCTACAGCAGGATACTGTGAGAGAAGTTGTTGCTACAAGATACAGATTGCTGCATTCAGCTTAAAGGCCCTTTATCTGTATTGCTGTCTGCCTAGTTCTATTTTTGTCTACGGATTTAACCTAATTGCTATTGCATTTGCCGAAGGGTGTGCTGAGCCCTGACCCTCTCTCCCACCATTTCTGTTAAGAGAAATGAAACTCTTTTTTAATTTTTACAAAAAGTGACTGGCGCCCAATCTTTTCATCTTGCACCACACCCACTATGCCTAGTAACCTGCACCCTGAGGAGGAATGTCAGTTCTCCCTGGCTCTGGGGGTCACCATCAGGCCCTTGGAAGTCTGGGAGACCGCTACATTTTGGCGCCCAACATGGGGCATGATGTCATTTTTACTGTGGTCGCCCCTGGCAATGGACTGCAACTACACAAGGATTTTGTCTGGCTCTGTGGGAAAGTGGCAAGTAACATCTTTATTCCTCAGAGACTGTATTATTATCCTTGTGAACTGTGTGGGGAAGGACCTAAGTGTCTTTTTGCTCTTGGGAGAGTGTCAGCCTGGACTTTTGTCACTTTACGCCAATGCTGCAGGGGTAAGGCAGACTCCAGAAAAGTTTTGGTGTGCTGCTGGAGAAAAGAGGCGGGGGGGGCTGAAGTTCTTGAAGAACATGAACCAATCCCTTGGCAGGGGGAGGATTTGTCGCTCTGCAGAGGAGGAAACAGAGTTGCAAGTGTATGCACAGCTGTCCACGCGACATGTGCTCCTGAGAAGGAATGTTAGTTCTGCCTGGCTCTGGGGGTCATCATCAGGCCCTTGGAAGTCGGGGAGACCGCTACATATATCTATCTTTCTCCTTGTGGGTGGGGTGGTGGTGGTTTAAGCTTTTTTGAAACAAAAGTGCACCTATTGATGCTGGGCTGGAAAGAATTGCTTTAGTAGCTACTTCACAAGGTTTCAGCAGTAAAGAGTTGAAGTAAGGTCTCTCAAAGCTCAAGATTTACACCACAAGACTTACTAAAGGCTTGTGGAGCCAAGTATTGCTGGCTTATCTCTAATGCCGCGTACACACGGTCGGACTTTTCGTCTACAAAAGTCCGACAGCCTGTCCGACATACTTCCGACGTACCTTCGGCGGACTTGCGGCAGACTTTCTTACGAACGGACTTACACACACACGACCACACAAAAGTACGACAGCCTAGTACGCGGTGACGTACACCAAGTCCGACGAGACTATAAAACGGAAGTTCAATAGCCCGTACGACACCCTTTGGGCTCCTTCTGCTAATCTCGTGTTTATCTCGTGTTAGTAGAAGTTTGGTGAGAGACGATTCGCGCTTGTGAGACTCGTATTTTTCAGTTCGTTTTAACTGTTGTTCAGTCTGTGCTTGTGAGGTTTGTATCTGCTTTTCAGTGCGTTTGGTCAGTTGGCATTGAGAAATCTTTGTTTTATTGGCCGCTCGTTCCTGATTTTCAGGTCGTTCTTCACAGGCCTTGCTGTTCTTCAGTGCGTTCTGTTTAGTGCGTTCTGACCAGCCGACCGTTTTGAAGCCATGTTACCTGTACGTACTCGTCGTCGAGCTCGTGCATTGTATGTGCTTGGTGCTGTAGTTTATTCTTCAGCCCAAGTCCAGTCCATGAACAGGGCGAGGAGGAGTTCATGGACCAAGAATTGGTTGCTTCAGCGTGACCAGTTCTGTCACATGCCTTTGCTCCGTGAGATCCGTGAGAATAATCCTGAGGATTTCAGGAACTTTCTCCGGATGACGGACCCCGTTTTTGACCGTTTGTTGGCTTTGCTGACCCCCTATATCAGCAGGCAGGATACCTGCATGAGGCAAGCCATCACTCCGGAGCAGAGGCTGGTCGCTACCTTGCGGTATTTGGCCACAGGGAGAAGCCTGCAGGACCTTAAGTTCTCGACAGGCATCTCCCCCCAGGCTCTGGGGATCATTATCCCAGAGACCTGTTCTGCCATCATACAGGTCCTGCAGAAGGACTATATTAAGGTAAGATATTTTTCTTTTATTAGCATCACATGTTCTTTTATGTAATCTTTGATAATGTGATGTATTTCTTGCTTCAAACACTACTTACCATCATTGCAATATAGTGTGAATGTCCCCTTTTTATCCTCACACATGCTGGAATTTTTTCCTGTTATTTTTTGTCATGCATGTATATTTTCCTTCAATAACCTTCCCAGCATGAAGTGATGGGAACATATCCACCTAGTCTACTCATTTGGAATGTATTTTGTTTGAGTGTATTTAGTGTGCTGCTAATGAGCAATTATCTAGATTTCACAACCCCCCCACCCCCCCCCCCCCACCTAAACTCACTCCAAATAGTGTGCTGCTAATGAGCAATTATCTAGATTTCACAACCCCCCCCCCCCCCCCCACCTAAACTCACTCCAAATAGTGTGCTGCTAATGAGCAATTATCTAGATTTCACAACCCCCCCACCCCCACCCTCGTTAAAATTTGCTTGAATGTTCTGTGGTGTTGATTTGTCTAAAGCAAATATATGTTGCACTTTGCAAAATGCATGTGCACTCTACAAGTGCATTTGTTCCAGTGCTTTAGTAAATGAGCAGAAGCTCTGCTGATTTCCATCATCAAATCATATGCAAGCCTCAAAGTGTTTTCATTAATTGCCCTTGCATGTGATTGTGTACTCCTTGCAACATGAATGCCTTTTTACATTACCTCATTTACTGTAAGCTGGTTAGCAACTGCACCTGCAGAGTGCGACAACTGCAGTCTTGTAGCCTTTTTAGTCCCTAAATTCCTGCGTGTCCTAAAAGTAATTTTTTTTAGGGATTTCACAACCCCCTAAAATGTAATCAATGTTCCATCAGAGGGGGTGAGCAATCTGATAAGTGTGCCTTTCCATATTAGTTATTCCAGAACAATTAAATTATTGAATGTTATACTGATGCTGGGGAATAATGTTTTTAATTGTCTAATTTTCTTGCAATGTTAGCTTCCAAATTAATTGATTTTGGTTTTCTTGTTTGATTTCCCAGTTTCTTTCAACGCCACAGGAATGGCAGACTGTGGCATCCCATTTTGCCGGCCGTTGGTACTTTCCCAATTGTGGAGGGGCTATAGATGGGAAACATGTCCACATTGTGCCACCACCCCATTCGGGGTCATATTATTTTAATTATAAGGGGTTCCACAGTATTGTTTTAATGGCGGTGGTGTCGGCACACTATGATTTTTTATATGTGGACGTGGGGAAGAATGGCCGGATGTCGGATGGAGGAGTATTTGCCCAGACGGAGTTCTGCCAGCGTCTCCAGAGTGGTGGCCTGGGATTGCCACCTGATGAGGATAACGTGGAAGGACTCCCCTTTGTCTTCATTGCCGATGAAGCCTTTGCTCTCAGCAAGCACCTCATGAGGCCATTCCCCCAAAGAACCCTCACCCCGGAGAGGAGGGTTTTTAATTACCGGCTGGCCAGAGCTAGAAGAGAGGTTGAGAATGCGTTTGGAATTCTGGCCAGCCGGTTCCGCCTGTTTCAAACAGCCATTAATTTGGCGGAATACAAACTTAATTTTATCATTTTATCGTGCTGCATTCTGCACAACTTTTTAAATAAGCATTCTCCAAATTATATAGGCACAGTTGGGCCTGAGGCCGGACAAATAGAAGCCAACCTTACAGGCCTGGATACTGTCCGTACTGGCTTGGCCCCCCAAAGTGCCCGTCAAGTTAGACAGCAATATGTTAATTATTTTATGGGTAGGGGGGCCATTGCAATGGGCCAGGATATATAATTTTTGACAATAAAAAAATTATTGATGAAATCTTGCATTATATTTATTGCTTGCCTTTCTTTTGGTCTGTCTCCTAGGTTATGGTGGAGCAGTTGTAGTGCCAACTGTATTGTAATTTTAAATGTCTAAATAAGCTCCATTGCCACTGTAAACAACTTTTTTACAATTATAACTAAAATGATACTGAGCCTTGAAATAACAAACCACACATTTATTTAATTCCTATAAGGAGATGTTTTTATTAATGGTTGTTATGCATTCAGTTCTGCATTTAGTCTAAAATGTTCATAGACAAAAATAGAATGATATCTTAATAATGTAGCAAAATATAATTATATCTAAATATTTATACCTAATCCACAAAAAATATTTTTGGCTTTTTGATTTTCACAAACAGGCTTATTTTTTTGTTTTGGGAAAATCAAGTTTTGTTTTGTTTTTGTTTTTTTTAAAGCAATTTTTTTGTTTATGTTTTTTTTTTTTATCAAGTTATTTTTGTTTTTATTATTTTTTTTTAATAAAGTTTGTATATTATTTTTTTTGTTTTTTTAAAATCAAGTTTTTTAATTTTTTTTGTTTTTTTAAAATCAAGTTTTTTAATTTTTTTTGGTTTTTTAAAATCAAGTTTTTTAATTTTTTTTGTTTTTTTAAAATCAAGTTTTTTAATTTTTTTTGTTTTTTTAAAATCAAGTTTTTTAATTTTTTTTGTTTTTTTAAAATCAAGTTTTTTAATTTTTTTTGGTTTTTTAAAATCAAGTTTTTTAATTTTTTTTGGTTTTTTAAAATCAAGTTTTTTAATTTTTTTTGTTTTTTTAAAATCAAGTTTTTAAATTTTTTTTTGGTTTTTTAAAATCAAGTTTTTTTAATTTTTTTTGGTTTTTTAAAATCAATTTTTTGATTTTTTTGGTTTTTTAAAATCAATTTTTTTTTTTTTTTTTGTGTTTTTTTGAAAATCAAGTTTTATTTTTTTGTGGATTTTTGAGGTATTTACGAGAAACAGCCCTCCTTTTTTACATTAGGTTAAACAGCCATTTATGTTCTGCCAAAAAAAAAAAAGAGAAGGCCCAGAATGGGGTCAGCAAAACAGGAAATGAAGGACATGATTGATGTTTTGGGGTTTAAAAAAGGGCATTTAGATTCGACCCAAAACATCAATCATGTCCTTCATTTCCTGCTGCATACGATCCAGCCGATTCCGCATTTCATCCATGTCTTTATTCCAGGCCATTATTTGACCAATTAGCCGTTGGGCACTTTCAGAGGTGAAATAGTCACTTCTTGTTGTTGTACCTAAAGTGGAATGAAACCAAAAAATGTCTTTAGAAATATGCACACATACATAGTTTACCTTACCATAAATAAAGCTGTTGTCTCAGACACTGACCTGGTGGGGTGCCCATGTAGCCTAATTCCTCCACATCCTCGGGGGTGGCACTATTGCTTGAATGAAGCACAACCAGATCCCCTAAAATAGAGTAGACAAATTACATTAAACAAAAGGCAGCCATGCATAGATTAACGTAAGCTGGTGTGTCAGACACTCACCTGGTGGGGTGCCCATGTCGCCCACCTCTCCTTCCTCCACATCCTCAATGGGACTTGGGCTTATTTCCCAATCATGTTTTGCTTGGGGTGGACTGTCTTCTGGTTGTTGGCTGAGTGATTTTTCCCCTATGTGAAACAAAAAATTATTAATCTAATTAGCACACAGATATTTTAGTACATAGTAATTTTCCAACATTTGTAATGAAGTGGTTTGTGTAGAGTTCCTATTTTACCTCAATATTTAAAATTAGAAAGACATATCGGATAGATAGATATCAATATCTCAAAATATAGTTAATAATCTTTTGATCTCTCTCTATATCTGGAACAAAATCTCTAAATATCTAACTAAATGTAAAGCCAAAAAATTAAGATAACTTCAAATCTTCAAAAAGAATGTTTTACATTTCTATATCTATCTATCTACCTATCTCTATATTTCTCTCTCTCTATATATTTCTCTCTCTCTCTCTCTCTCTATATCTCTATATCTATATCTATATATATCTCTCAATATATATATATATATATATATATATATATCTCTCTCTATAGTTATATATATATATATATATATATATATATATATATATATATATATATATATATATATCGATCTATCTATAGATATGTAACGAGGTTTATTAAAAGATCGTTTAAAACGATGAACAAAAAATCGGATAGGAAGGAAAAGCACATGGAGCAGTATACAAGGTAATAAACACAAGAGAAAAACACGACAAGTACTTACTTTTTTTAAGAACTTTCCGGATACATCGGTATTGATCCGGCTCCCTGAGTTTCAGGTCAGACCATCTTTTTCTCAGTTGATCTTTGGAGCGCTGGACCCCAAAAGATGCCTGCAAAGTCTCCACGACCTTCGCCATTATTTTGGCCCTGCGCAAATTTGGCCGTGCGTACGGCCCATAATTGCCATCATAGTCGTCTTTGTGAAGAATGGCCACCATCTCCACCATCTCTTTAAAACTCATATTAGAGGCCTTAAATCTAGGCCTCATAGATTTCGCTGACGTTCCAGCCTCCGGGCTGTCTCCACTACCTGAGGTCGTCAACATTTCAGGTGTCTCCGCCATTCTTTAACTCCACTACGCGCCGTAACAAAAAATGGGCGGAGAACATGAGTTAAAATCGAACGTCAGGGGCGGGCGACGCAGGCGGAGTTTCACACATGCGTAGTGTATAAAGAGGGGCCTTGCGCGCGTGTCGTACGTACGTTCTGTGCGTCGAATTAGGGGGCGGAGAACATGAGTTAATTTCGAACGTCAGGGGCGGGCGACGCAGGCGGAGTTTCACACATGCGTAGTGTATAAAGAGCCTTGCGCACGTGTCGTACGTACGTTCTGTGGTAGGTGATAGTGGACCTGGACGTTACAAAACGAAGGTAATGCAGTCGCAGAAATAACATTAGACTGCAAGGCATACCGGAGGCAACATCTGGAGCAGAATTGAAACCCACTGTCATAACTATCCTCAATAAAGCACTGGGAAGAGAGGCAACATCACCAATTGAACTGGATCGTGTTCACAGAGTAGGAGGACCAGGGGGGGCCCGAGATGGTCGCCCCCGCGATGTTCTATGTCGGGTCCACTATTACACTTTAAAAGAAGAGATCATGCGAAAGGCATGGAACTTGGGTCCTGTTGACTTCTTTGGTGCCCCTATTCACCTATACCCTGACTTATCTCGCAATACGCTGTATATGCGTAGAGTGGTGCGCCCTCTACTTGACCTTATACGGCAAGCTGGAGCTACCTATACATGGGGTCACCCCTTCAGCATCAAGGTGACACGGGGCGGCAACAGGTTTACGCTCTCTGATCCAGACCAACTGCCCGACTTTTTCCTCTTTATCGAACAAGATCCAGTGGAAGTTTTGAACTGGTTAGACCCTCCAGAGGATAGATCAGGCCAGGTGGGACTTGGTCCACTTCCACAGCGCCGCAGACATCCTAGGTCCAGATCAGTTTCCTCTGGCCCAGGGATAAGAAGACCTACTTCCCCAGAAGATTAACTCAACAGTTAATTAGAGACTGATGGCTTGTTTTGTCTCCACTGGTTCTTTCCCTGCTCTTTGCCAATTTACAATTTGGCTGGGGTTCGGGTGAGAACATAGATTGGAGTCAATCTTATGCCTCTCATTATGAAGAGCGTCAGGTAATGCGAATGTCTACCAATGCTATGTTTTTGTGTTTTTCTTTTTTCCTTTTTATCTGACGTTTTTCTAAAGATGTTTTGCATTGTCTCAGATTGATTCCTCTCACCTTCCCATGATGATATATGCAGTGGGGGAGGTGTAGCGGGAGTGGGGGGATACCTTCCTCGGAGGGGGGTTTGGTACCCGGTTTTACTCGGTCTCTGCTACAGAGAATATAGGGTTTAAAGGACGTTACACATGGAGCAGAGGATTGCCCCCATGGAGGGATCCCCCACTCTCCCTGCCCTCCATATACCCACCCAATTGTCTTGGCGCAATAACTTTCATTATATACATGAGACAATGCAATAGTTTTATATATACCTCAGGGTTACTTATTTAAATCCAATGCACACACTTGGTTGATTGTTATCATTTGTTGTGGTTAAGCTGCCTTATGCCCCACACTCGTTTTAAATATCAAGTGTGCCACACATACTACTTGCATGCCTGATATGCTGTCGGGAACACGGCTCAGACCCATTCATCTCGACTTTTCCCCCACAATAGGACAGGCACGGTTTGTGCCTAAAACGTGAATTTTCGCGGACACATTAGTTTTACAGACACATCTTTTTAGGTGTCTTTTCATTTATATCGTATTTCTTCCATTATCCTCACGCTCCTTTCATTTTTCTTCCTCCCCTCCCTCTCTTCCCCTCCTCTGTCTGTTTATCTTTTTCTTCATCTCTTCTTTCTTTTTCTTTCCTGCTCCCTATACCTTTCCTCCATATCTTAATACTTTCTCCCTTTTACAGCTTTTGGCACTCCAGCATGGCTCACACGGTGACTTTGCGCCCACACCTGAAACTTTGTTCGTATAATGTAAACGGACTTAACATAGCGTCGAAACGTGGGCAAATTCTATATCAGATGCACAAAAGACAGGTCAGCATACTCTTGCTGCAGGAGACCCACTTCCATTCTGACTCCACTCCTTCCTGCTCCAATAGATATTTCAATAGATGGATACACAGTACCAACCCGACACAAAAATCTAAAGGAGTATCTATTGCGTTTCATAAAACACTCCCTATTGAGCTGCTTGATCAGGTGACGGACCCCCAAGGCAGGTATGTCTTTGTAAAAATTTTATTATGGGGGACTAAATTTACAATTGCCAACATATACTTGCCTAACACACACCAAGTCCCATCAGCCTTGCAATACCTAAAGATTTTGGCGGGTTTCACGGAGGGCAAGCTCATACTCGGAGGGGACTTCAATACTCCCCTGGATCCACTTTTGGATTCATCGACATCCCGTTCGTCTATATCCTTTCCAAAAATACGGGCCCTAAAACGTACCATCTACAATATGCATCTCATAGACGTATGGCGAATACTGTACCCGGACTCACGAAACTACACACACTTCTCCAACATCCACCAATCATACAGTCGTATAGATTATTTTTTAGTCGAGCACGGCTGCTTAGATTGGTCCCCCAATTGTGAAATAGACCCTATGGTTTGGTCCGACCACTCACCCATATTCCTGACGCTTACAATCCCCTCTACACCAATAAAAGAATGGACATGGAGGTTAAATGACTCTCTCTTGACTGAACCAGGGTTTGAAACACAGATAGCAGAGACGATATCAAACTTTTTCACAGATCACACATCTGATGACACCTCACCACCCATGAAATGGGAAGCATTGAAGGCGGTATTACGGGGTAGGTTTATTCAGATGGGTGCTCGCATGAAAAAAGAACGTTCAACTGCGATAGTTACGGCAGTACATAAGCTAAGGACACTAGAAACTACTCATAAACGCTCCCCGACGGTTGAACTGCTTACGGAGGTTTCTTCTGCTCGCACCCAGCTTAGAGAGTTATATGAGGCATCAGCCCACACGTTTGCGAACAAACTAGCTTTTCATCAATATAAATTTAGAGATAAATGTGGTAGATCCCTGGCTCGCACCCTCCACACCAAACAACCTAACTCCTTTATACCTCATATACGGGACAGCTCTGGGAAAACTGTCTCATCACCTTCCGAGATGGGACAGGTGTTCCGGGACTTTTATCAATCCCTATATAATATACCTGCAGCGAGCTCCACTGATCCTCCCCTCACTACAGCGGAAACACAAGCCTTATACATCGAGCAAACTGCATTACCCACTCTAGATGGCGAGACGATAGAGGACCTTGAAGCCCCGATTTCGGAAGACGAGGTTGCCCGCGCCATTACTTCTACCCCATCTGGTAAAAGCCCGGGTCCTGATGGCTTTACTCCGAAATTCTATAAACAATTTGCTACCCTTCTTACTCCCTTCTTGACAAAAGTATTTAACTCCATCTCTGAACGATCAGTGTTCCCACCACAAACCTTAGAGGCACATATTACCCTCATCCCCAAACCAGACAAAGACCTGAATGTTTGCGCTAATTACCGACCTATTTCGCTAATAGGAGTAGATCTAAAGGTGTACGCAAAAATTTTAGCTAATAGGTTGCAACCATTGTTACCCCGTTTAATACACCTAGATCAGGTTGGCTTTGTGAGTGGAAGGGAGGCGCGTGACAACACCCTAAAAACACTCCTCATTGCTGATTATGCTCGGGCCCACAATATCCCATTGTGCCTTCTCACAGTCGATGCGGAAAAAGCCTTCGACCGTGTCGACTGGCAATTTCTCCGCTTATCATTACAGCAACTAGGTCTAGGCCAAAACATGATCTCCAGAATAATGTCCCTCTACACATCTCCTTCCGCTAGGATTAGACTAAACGGCTCCCTATCCCCTAAGTTTACTATACACAACGGAACGCGGCAGGGGTGCCCCTTGTCCCCCATTCTTTATGTAATTGTCATGGAACACCTAGCCATTGCCCTTAGAAACAATCCGGCCATACATGGCGTTAGAGTAGGCCCACTACACACTAAAATTGCCCTATTTGCTGATGATCTACTCATATTTGTAACCCAACCACAAATTTCTCTACCCTCCATTATGCAGGAGTTTCAGAGGTATGGAGAGGTTAGTAATTTTAAAGTTAATCTAAATAAGTCAGAAATCCTCAACATTTCACTCCCAACAGCGGTTCTACAACAGCTTACGACTTCCTTCCCTTTTAAGACAAGCTCCACATCTATCCGCTATCTAGGAATCCATATTCCAACAGTCTCATCCCAACTATTCTCCAGCAACTTCACCCCTTTACTTACCAGAACTCAAGCGGATCTGACCACATATGCCTCTAAACAGCTCTCCTGGCTGGGTAGGGTGAATGTCTTGAAGATGGATGTTCTCCCTCGATTCTTATACCTTTTCCAGACCATTCCTATCTATATCCCCACCTCGTTCTTCAAAAGGCTCCGTCAGATCTTCTCTAAATTTATATGGCAGGGACGTCGCCCCAGGATAAAACATGACACAATGATTCTCCCGAAAGTCAGGGGGGGTGCGGGGGTCCCAGATGCCTCTATATACCATAAGGCAGCGGTACTCGTGCGTATAGTGGATTGGTTCCACCACTCTTCCTCCAAACTTTGGGTTCAACTAGAGAAATATCTTAATGAGGCTGATCTTTGCGCCCTGCCATGGACCCCTATGGCTGGGCGTGGGGACGGCTTATTCTCCACTGCTCTTACTCGCCAAACTCTCCAGATTTGGGACCGCATGATCTCAGCGAGTAAATTGTCTAAAATCCAGGGCCCAATGACCCCTCTCTTCGGGACTCCGGCTTTCCCCCCAGCAGCGAACAAGTTAAGATTTGGACCCTGGAGTAGGGATAGCCATAGACGTTTAGCACAGGTCTTACGCGCTGACCCATCCTTGAGAACGGACATACCCTCTCGGACGGAATTAGGGACCTCAACAATGTGGTTACAAAGGGGTCAAATAACGTCATACATACGCACTTTCTCATCCATCTCAGAGATACTGGCCGACCCATCAGACTTTGACGAACTGCTTTTACAACCAGACCCACCAATACATGTAGTATCACTGTTGTATTCCCTACTACTGAACGAATATGCCCCTGACCTTCCAACATATACACAGAAATGGGAAGCGGAGCTGCAACACTCCATCTCCCCCACTGATTGGCAAAAAAGCTTTATCCTAACGCATAGGATTTCCCTGGCAACCAAGAACCAAGAAAAAGGGTTTAAATTATTAACGAGGTGGTACAGATGCCCAGTAGATATTAAAAAGTTTAACCCCTCTTTGACAGACGTGTGTTGGAGATGCCTGTCCTCTAGCGGGACAATGCTTCACATCTGGTGGGCTTGCCCTCCAATCTGGAAACTATGGCAAAAGGTCTTTGATCTTTACAGCAGGCTGATGGCGACATCAATCAAACCCACACCAGAGATAGCCCTATTATCTATACTCCCAGGCCCCCTCAAGTCGATTAAAAAAGATGTACTGCGCCACTTTCTGGCAGCAGTTAGGACAGTGATCCCCCGACATTGGAAAACGACAGATGTGCCTTCCTTGGGAGAATGGGTGGTTGAAGTGGACCAGATAAGAGATCTGGAGCGCCTGTTGGCGGAGGAAGTGGGAAAGGAGGAGCAGTTTACCGCCACCTGGACCTCATGGTCCATGTTTCGCTATTCTGATGAGTTTTCCCTTTGGGTCAGAGATACCCCACCCTTACCCGCCGATTAGCCATGCTGGAGTGCCTGGTACCTCAGGTACCATCCCACACTTCTACTCACGTTCTTATTTCTGACTTTTTCTGTCTCCTCTTTGTTAAGTACTGAACCGACCACTCACATATATAGTTAAAGATCATATCTTTGGACTAGCTAAATGACTTGATTATCTATAATAGGTGAATAAAAGACTTCTACAGCAGTCTAATTCGTTGAGAGGGAACCCTCAGATAACACCAACCCGCGAAACTACAAGGTTCATAATATGTTGGCCCCCACCCGTATATTATTCCTCTCTTAGAATAAAGATTTCAATATACAATATGATATACCAGTAGTTCACCGAAAGCTGTATGTTAAAATGATCACTCCTGTTTATACATGGGTAAAGTACACCTCACTATTCTATGTATACTATATGTGTTGCCAAACTGTAAAGAATGGTATTTTTCTGTTATATTCTTTGTGTTCTTACTTTTGAAAATAAACTAAGATTGAAAACAAAACGAAGGTAATTTTAGATATATATTTTTTTTTTTGGTTTTTATGGTCATGACTTTGTAGCAAGCGGCCTATATGGCTTGATAGATTGATGAGGCCTACATAGGGAGAAGATGATGAGGGGTTAGCCGAAACCTATCATAAAAGTGTTTTTTGTCTTGTGACTTCATCTTTTCCAGATATAATGAATCCCCTATTTAAGGATCCAGAGTTCCTTACATCTTTTATTTCCAAATATCGAGAGATGAGGAATTTGTGGGAGGTGAAACACCCTCAGTATTATGCTAAGCATGTGAGGAAGTCAACGCTGGAGAGACTTCTGGCCTTTGTCCAGGCGACCATCCCGGAAGCAACAATGGAGACATTGCTCAAGAAAATTGGGGTCTTGAGGAACATGTATAAGAGGGAGCATAAGAAGATCCAGGAATCAAGGAGATCAGGAGCATCAGCAGATGATGTTTATGTACCCAGGCTGTGGTACTATAATCAACTCCGTTTTCTGGATGACCAGAATGAAGCCAGGCCATCACTTTCAACCCTTCCCTCCACCCTTCCCTCCACCCCAGCAGAGGCTGATGAGGAGCAAGCTGGGTCTTCCATCCTGGATGAACCAGATATGACCATCTGGAGTCAGGTAAATTATTTTAACAAATATTTACTGTACTAATATTAATGATGTTAACTGGATGTTATAATTGTCTAAAATAATTTGGCACTCAAAATTGTGTATACATATCAATTGACAGTAGTGGCTAAATATGTTTGGCACCTGCTTGAAATAATTATGGTGTCTGATTAGACTCTTTTATTAAAGAGAAGTATTCACATTGAATTTGCTATTCATGAGAAGCAAACTGTGTGTCATTGATGAACCCAAAAAAATATACTCAAACTATTGTCCTTTTTTTATACACAGGATGAGTCCATCCAGGAGGAATGTGGGGAAAGTGGCAGGCAGGAGGAGACCAGGCCCATGGACAGCCTGGAGGAGGCCGGATTCACCATCATCCTGGAGGAGGCTGGGCCCAGTGTCAGGCAGGAGGTGGCTGCTCCCAGTGAGGTGGCTGCTCCCAGTGAGGTGGCTGGGCCAAGTGAGGTGGCTGGGCCAAGTGAGGTGGCTGGGCCCAGTAGGAGCCTGACCGAATCCCAAGTGCCTCCCCTCCACCTTCCCAAAAAAAGGGCCAGGAAGGGGATGGTCACACAGGACGCATCCCTGCGCCTCATGCAAGAGGCCACCCGTTTTTTAACGAGCCCCCCCGAAGTGGAAGAATCCTATGGCTGCTACTTAGCCAGCAGGCTTCTTCAGATGGATTGGGAGCAGCGCCTCATTTGTGAGCGCCTATTTGGGGAAACAATCCATAAGGGGCTGCAGGGCACGCTAACACAAAACACCCAACTACATGAGGCAGCCCCCCCTCCTCCTCCTCCTCCTCCTCCTCCTCCTCCTCCTCCTGCCACAACTGAAACACCAGAGCCACAGCCTCAAAAGAAGGCTACAGGGAAGGCTGCAGGGCAGCGTGGAGGAAAGGCTGCAGGGAAGAGAAGAAAATGATGACCTGGGTTCAGTCTGGTCTGACAGAAGACGCAGGCTGTTGTAGGACCACAGTCTGGGGACATCTAGATCATCTGCTGGTGCTGTTGATCTCTGGGATTCTTGGACCAGATTGTGCTCCCTCTTATATGGACTCCGCAAGATCCCAATTTTCTGGTACACCGACTTTTTCCAGCGTTGACTTCCTCTTTATTTTATTTTGACCATGAATAAATGGATCTTTTTTGAGTTTAGCAAAAGACTTTATGTGTTTTCTTTGAAATCATTGATTTTACACACAATGTTAAATTAACAAGGGACAACAATCTCATTGAGTTTGAAAAAAAACACACCAAAAATACATTACTAATGTTAATAATGTTCAAGTGGTAAGTCTTGAAAATCCAAAAATTTACGTAACCAAAAACGGTGCTTTGGTTTAACTTTATCTAAAAACTAAAAAATAATCACTATAAAAAAAAAAAATAATAATGGGTTCTTTGTGTTAACTTTACAAACCTAAAAAAAAAAAAGGGGAAAAAGTATTATTAGTATAGAAACATTGTTTTTAAAATGCATACTATATCATTCATGAGATCAAAGAGAAAAAGAATCCAGAAATCAGTTTGGGAGAACTCTGATTATGAACAGCAAAACACCTTCGTTCTTTAGAGCCTTCGTAAAGAAGAAATAAAATGCGCTGCATTCAACGATCACAGATTTTGCAGCGTGATGAATGTGCTACCTACAATACGAACACTAGTTTTACTAGACCGAGTGCTTCCGTTTAGTTTTTGCTTATGAGCATGCGTCGTTTTTTTGTCCGTCGGACTAGCATACAGACGAGCGGACTTCGGGGTCCGTCGTAGTTACGACGTAAAGATTTGAAGCATGCTTCAAATCTAAAGTCCGTCGGATTTGAGGCTAAAAAAGTCCGTTGAAAGTCCGGAGAAGCCCACACACGATCGGATTACCAGCCAGCTTTAGTCCGTCAGCGTCCGTTGGACTTTTGTAGACGAAAAGTCCGACCGTGTGTACGCGGCATTAAGAGTGGATTGGCTGATTGAATTATTATTCTCTACTTAATTGGCTCAATTTCCTTTTATATTCTTAAATGGCACCAAATTTAGTGACTTGATGGTAAGTACTGTGATTATAATAAAAGTAATTGCCAATCTGCAGATTTGTGTCCTGCTTGTAAGAAAGTTTGAAATCTGCCAGTATATTGAAGTGAAGAAGCTTTTTTTTTTTTACACTTCTTTGCATCGAACTTCACTAAAAATTGACCTTTTAAGACTTTTTTTTTGCAGATTACATGAAAAACCATGAAGTGGAATTAAATTACAAGGCTAAATTTAAAAAAAAAAAGAACTACGAGTATATTTTACAACACCATACCAACGTCACCCAATGTGAAGTAACATGGTCCTCTTCAGTTTGAAGAAAGGCATTACATCATATGACGTGCAGGCGGTGCGGCTCTCGTTCTGGGCGGGCGTCATATGACGTCCGTTCATTTAAACAGGGAATGCGCGCGGTTGTGTGCGTGCATCCCTGTATCTTCGGTGGCGGCGTCTCATGGAGACACCGCTCGCCACCCGAGGGGAGTGAACAGCCATCGGGCATGGCTGTTTACCACGTGATCGGCCGTGATGAAGTCATGGCCGATCACAGGTGGTGCCTCCCCACTTTGCACGGTGCATGCGTGTGATTACGAGAGCGCTGCGCGTGCACGTTGGTGCGGGGTATTCCCGGGAACACTGCTCGTCACCGACGCTGGTAAACAGCCATTGGCCGGCGGCTGTTTACCATGTGATCGGATGTGATCCTTTCACAGCTGATCACTAAATGTCAACAAACCGCAGTAACAAGATGTTACCGGGTTCTCCTTCTCACACATTGATCGTGTGTGAGAAGGAGATTGCTGTAACATCTCGTTACCGCTTACAGTGTACACCAATCACACTGATTGCCCCCCCAATAAAGAGGACCTGTCAACATCCATCAAAGTACCTGTCACAGTTCATCTGAGTACCTGTCAGTCCATATGAGTACCTGTCACAGTTCATCTGAGTACCCGAGTACCTGTCACAGTCCATCAGAGTACCCGAGTACCTGTCACAGTCCATCAGAGTACCCGAGTACCTGTCACAGTCCATCAGAGTACCCGAGTACCTGTCACAGTCCATCAGAGTACCCGAGTACCTGTCACAGTCCATCAGAGTACCCGAGTACCTGTCACAGTCCATCAGAGTAACTGAGTACCTGTCACAGTCCATCAGAGTACCTGAGTACCTGTCACAGTCCATCAGAGTACCCGAGTACCTGTCACAGTCCATCAGAGTACACGAGTACCTGTGACAGTCCATCTGAGTACCTGAGTATCTGTCACAGTCCATCTGAGTACCCCAGTACCTGTCACAGTTCATCTGAGTGCCTGAGTACCTGTCACAGTCCATATGAGTACCCGAGTACTTGTCACAGTCCATATGAGTACCCAAGTACCTGAGTACCTGTCACAGTCCATATGAGTACCTGTCACAGTTCATATGAGTATCGAGTACCCGAGTACCTGTCACCAGGCCATCAGAGTACCCAATTACCTGTCACCAGCCCATCAGAGTACCCGAGTACCTGTCACCAGGCCATCAGAGTACCCAAGTACCTGCCACAAGCCATCAGAGTACCCAAGTACCTGTCACCAGCCCATCAGAGTACCTGAGTACCTGTCACCAGCCCATCAGAGTAACCGAGTACCTGTCACCAGCCCATCAGAGTAACCGAGTACCTGTCACCAGCCCATCAGAGTAACTGAGTACCTGTCACCAGCCCATCAGAGTACCCGAGTACCTGTCTGCAGCTCATCAAGTTACCCGAGTACCTGTCTCCAGCCCATCAGAGTACCCGAGTACCTATTTGCAGCCCATGCCTCATAGAATATACGTTGGGGTGTTTGCTTTCCAAAATGCGGTCATTTTGTGGGTAATTCCACTGGGCTGGTGCTCAAGGACCTTCAAAAGTGCGATAGGTAGAAATGAAATGAGATGTGTAATTTATGCTCCTAGAACGCATGAAGGTACTACTTCAATGTTGGGCCTCTGTATGTGGCCAGGCTGTGTAAAAGTCTCACACATGTGGTATCGCCATACTCAGGAAGAGTAGCAGAATGTATTTGTTGCTATATACATGCTATGTGTTAGAAATATCTTATAAAATTGACAACTTTGTGTAAAAAAAAATGCTTTTTCATTTTTTTTCCACATTTTCCAAAAACTTCTGGAAAAAAATTAACTGTTCAAACAACTCATTATGCCTCATAGATTATAAGTTGGGGTGTTTGCTTTCCAAAATTGGGTCATTTTGTGGGCAATTCCATTGTCTTGGTGCTCCAGGCCCTTCACAAGTGTAATAGGTGGCTGAGAAATGAGATGTCATTGTTTGGCCTCTGTATGTGGCCAGGCTGTGTAAAAGTCTCACACATGTGGTATTGCCATACTCAGGAAAAGTAGCAGAATGTATTTTGGGGTGTAATTTGTGGTATGCATATGCTGTGTGTGAGAAATAACCTTATAATTTGACAATTTTGTAAAAATAAAACAAAAAAAAAACAAAAAAAAACAAAAAAAAACAAACAAATATTCATTTTTCAAATAACTGTGGGAAAAAATTACAACTTAAAAAAACTCACCATGCTACTTACTTAATACCTTGGAATGTCTACTTTCTAAAAAGGGGTCATTTGGGGGGTATTTGTACTTTCCTGACTTGTTATTGTCTCAAGAAATGAGATTCGCCTGATGTACTGAAGGCCTGATCAGATGTGATCAATTTTCAGTGACTGGCACTATAGTTTGTAGACTCTATAACTTTCACAAAGACCAAAAAATATACACTAATTTGGGTTATCTTTACCAAAGATATGTAGCAGTATAAATGTTGGCCAAAATGTATGAAGAAAAATTACTAATTAACAAAATTTTATGACAGAAACAAAGAAAAAGGCATTTTTTCACAAAATTTACGGTCTTTTTTTATTTATAGCACAAAAAATAAAAAACCCACCAGTGATTAAATACCACCAAAAGAAAGCTCTATTTGTGTGAAAAAAAGGATGTAAGTTTCATATGGGTACAGTGCTGCATGACTGAGTAATTGTCATTCAAACTGTGAGAGCGCTGAAAGCTGAAAATTGGTCTGGGCAGGAAGGGGGTGTAAGTGCACGGTATTGAGGTGGTTAAAGTAGAACTATAACCTTCCATTAAAATAATGAAAAATTGCAACACAGTCCCAAAGTCCCACTTGCTTTTCCTGTCTCTGGAGGTAGATACGCCTTAGTGGGGATTTTATGTACAGGTCCACACAGTAGTTTTCAGTCACTGGCAGCAACCATCTTTATTGTGCATCCGATGTCAAATACCACTTTGTAAAAAGAAAGCTGCAATTATTGTGCCTCATCCTAGAATTCATATCAGACCAAAAAAGAAAAGAAAGAAGCAGACTTTACTGGTACCAACAAGACTACAACATTTAAAATCACAAAAATTTTATTAAATATAAAGTTGCAAAGATAAAAATACCATTGGATAACAATCTCTAGTATAAAGTCACATCTCCCATAGTAGTAATATACTGTATATAGTGTAAATAGCTCAATACAAATTTCAGAACAGTCCACGAAAAAGATTGACGTGTTTCGCATGGATGCTTGCTCAGGGCCTTGAAGGGGCGGAAACTACCGACTACGTCACTTCCGCTGTTTGGAACACACGCCACATTGGAACGGCGGCATTGCCTGTGAGAGCTTTGGCAGATCTTTCCGGGTACCTTGATTTGTAAGTGTTATTTCATTTTATCTTGATGATTTTAATAAATGGTTTTACGCTATGAGAGCT